>NC_056747.1:1026806711-1026954211 GCF_019279795.1 Protopterus annectens
TCCAAGTCTATGCATTATATATGTATTACCACAGAAGTGTCAATTTATTTATCCATTTTTTATATTTACTGGACTCCTTTAGCATCTGTTTTGTATTTATTTGCTATTTGAAAAACTTGGTAAGATATACTAAGTATAAATGACTGTTTTCACTGATCATCTAGCAGATAGTTCCTGCTATCTTACTTGCTCAGTACACATACTTTGTTAGCAGGTGGTAGTTATTTTTTGTACATTTCTTTATTGACACTTCCATATAATGCATTTGCACACCATTTGCAATGACATTTCTGCACATGCTTGTACTTCAGTATCTTAAACATTTAAAGTTGATCCGCAATGTAAACAAACATACAAAAATGTGTCTTAACATTTAACTTCAACAAAATACTATTTGCCTGCTCTCCTTTAAATGTATTGTTTCCTCTGACCCCACACCGCTCTCTTATCTCAGCAGTTCTTCTTTCCATCTAACCACCTATTGTCCATCTAGTTTCTACCCCATATCACTCTCCTGTAATTTGTGTTCAGCTTGTCAGTCCTTTTCCACATGTCCAACCAACCTCTCCCACCTCTGTCTTCTGTAGCTGCTTAGTTTTACTGTAAAGATAGCTGGGTTTAGCACTTACCATACATTCAGACTTGAAGGAAATGCTTAAGGGCATTTCCATATTTGCCAGAAATCATATCACCCCTAATCATATTTCCCAAGACCTACAAATTGAACTTATTGAACTACAAATCACCTTTAACAAATGAAATGATCAGTTTATTTCCTGGGGTTTAATTTCTCCAAGTATTTTGGGTTTCTAATGTTATGATGGGAATGGACTCCCTTCATATGTCAAGGTATGATTAGAGTTCATGAAATTAGTATTGTTTTAGTATTTGATAATACCCAAGATTGCTCTTCTCAGCACCCACAATATGTCCACAATTGCCTACTCTGTAATACATATGGGGCTACATGTACTGGTAGCATATCTAAGTGGCTTCCTATCATTTAGTCAAATTTTTACAAGTTTGAACCACATGTTGTCGAGACCATTTGTTCAAATTTGTAAAAGTGTGAGCGTGTGAATGGAAATCTCCATAATGGAGGTTTTCATTCACTTCAATGTGGCGCGATCTCGGAGTTGGTATATTTAAGTAGTGGGGAATGTGGGGGATGCAGGGGGGCTTGGCCCCCTGCATACAGCAATTTCTTTATCTGTTGTATTTTTATTTTTTTATCGGTAGTCGAAGTTCTGTAACTTCGAAATTAATGGTTCGACCATTAGGTTTTCGGAGTTACGGAACTTCGACTATCTGATATAGACCCTATCTAAGAAACACTGTCAACTCTTTTTTTTATTAGACCCATTGCTCCAACTGCTATTAGAACTGTTTGGGTATCTTTCTTCCATATTGCTCTTGTTTCTGCCTGCAAATCTTGGTATTTTATGACTTTGTATCTCTCTGTATATAAGACAATGTAATTCCTGGGTGTAGCAATTTCAGTGATCAATGCTAGTTTTGTCTTTTTTCATGGACTGCTATATCTAATTTTCTCCCATCTATTTTTTGAACTGTTGGTAATGGGTGATCCCATGTGATATAAGCTTCATCATTCTCTCTAATGTTTTGTGGCTCATGTTTTTAATGCTTCTCAGCTACTTCTATATTGTAGTGTTTGCACAGTCCCCAATGCAATACTCTTGCCACATCATTGTGCTTTTCATTATACAGGTCCTTTGACCTAAGTGCATCACACCTATCAACAACATGTGTGATTGTTTCCAGTTCTTTTTTATAGAAACTGCATTAATCTATTCTTCTCACCCTTTCAGTGGATTTTGTAAACCAACATGTCCATTGTCCACTACCATGGGCCGCCATTATTATCCTTTCATATTTTGGTTTAAATCAACACTTCTTCACCATTCCTGCGGAAAATCTTAGTCAACATGAAGCTGTTCTAGGAGATCTCTGTACTTGCCATTATATTTACGTCTTTTTCAAATCTGTTTCCTTCTCATCTGATCCTTTTCCTTATATTCTTAAGTTTTTTTGGCATGTTCAGTGCTGTATAATTTTTATCTACTTCTGGTTTGATTTTCATTCCAACTTGATACCAAAATGCTTCTACTAAACCAAGCAAAGATGTCATCTTAGACTTTTTCTCCTCATGTTTTAAAACTGTCACTATATTTGGATCTGATTTAGTTCAGCAAATACAGTTGCAGCTCTATACATGCAATGTATTTTGAGGAGGCCCATACCTCCTTTAGCGAGAAGTATGTATAATCTTGGTATACACTGATTTTTATATATTATTTGATAAGCATGAAGCTTTTTCTTGTTCTTGAGTCCAATTGATCCAGTACTATTTGGATCCAGTCAGTCACCCCAAAACTATAAGTTAGAACAGGAAGAGTAAAGTGATTTATAGCTTGGATGTTATTCCTAGATGTTAAGGCAGTTTTTAGTATCAGGTTTTGTCTTCTAAAGTATTCCTTTACTGAGATTTCTTCTTACTTGTTCGTGTTTTATTGTCAATATATTTTCTGCTATAAAACATCTTTTATGTTGCCAGATGACCACAAGAGATTTCTAGATGTGCTCATAAAAACTACCCACATAGATGATACCACTTTGAAAAATTATGTAGTTATTAGGGACATGGGCAATTTTGTTGATGATGAGCTATCCTTTGATCACCATGAACCCACTGTCATTAGGAAATCCTTTTATTTACTCAGACTAATTAACAAGTCTAGCTCCTAGGGTTTTTTTCAGTTATGACTCCTTTTTTATCTGTTCTCCTGTCTCTGCTCCATCTCCCACTCTCTGAGAAGTCAATGGCTCTTTCTTTCTTTCTTTTTGACTTTGGTCTGAGTTACTTAGAGTTGTGCTTTTAGTAATTCATTCTCATCTTGCACAGCACAATACTTTACTTTTTAATCAAGCAGAGCATTGTAAACCCTTTCTAGTACCTGCTACACTTCTGACTTTTCACATTGTAAATATACAATGTCAACTTGGGTCTGCAACTGGATTCACTCTTATCTTTAAGTTTGAGCACCATGTCACTTTGCTCTTTGTCCAGTTTATACTGTGTTTTTATAACTCATTTAAAACATTTTTTTCCTTTTTACATTGTGATTTCACTTTAATTATTTTTTTTTAAATTTACTGGTTTTGTGTACAGAAAGTTCTGAGAGTTTATTGGACAAAGGAAGAATTTATTTGCCTTTTTTATTTTGAGATCTTTTTTATTGGCCAAGGTTAACAAACATCTTTTTAAAATTGTCTTGTCATTTATTTTCATTTTCACAAACCATCTGTTCCAACATTGCTATTTATTCTCTTTGGTTAGTGACAGTGCCCCTGAATGTTTTAACAGATTTTAGACTCTCAGTTAGTGCCCTGACTTCTTCAGGCAGAGGTATGCAATGCTAAGAGATGGTTTCATGTTTTGCTCTTGTTGCTGCTTAGTCCTTTGGTGCATAACTAAATTTCCTGAAATGTTTTCCATTGCTATTTGTACAAGTTCATGCTTCTTTCTTATTAACCCTCTCTAATTTCATTCCACTCTTCAGTATTATTTATTATAGATCTCTTAGAACTTTTAGAGACTGGGTTCTCACCCTTAAATAAGGTTTCACTTTGCACACTTGTAGCACTCAACTGCAAATCACCTATTTGTTACTGTTTATCCGAAAAATTATATTAGCATAAAGGATCACAGTTATAATTATATTTGCATCTAAATTTCTGCTTATGTATTTGTA
Organism: Protopterus annectens; assembly: GCF_019279795.1. Lineage (NCBI taxonomy): Eukaryota > Metazoa > Chordata > Ceratodontiformes > Protopteridae > Protopterus > Protopterus annectens. Next base: position 1,026,810,485 of record NC_056747.1, read on the forward strand.
TACTTTTGTCAATATGATCTATATTTTACCTTAATGAATGCATATTTACGTTTTTTAATGTTCAATTAATTAAAAGCTATTTTATTGATTTTTGGATGTCATGTGACATGGAAAGATGTTACCTGTTTTGAAGTATGTATGTTTTTTTCAGTCCTAATAATGTCCGATGGTTGATTCAGCTAAGGAAGAAAGCACCTAACTCTAATAAATTTTTAGTTTATGTGTTGGATCAGGAAGGCATCTACCTGGTTAGTTTGGGTAGGATTTTAATTGTCTTTATGAAACACTGTGGATGTTGGAAGGCACCACGACTGAGTATGCACAGAGGAAGAATATAAGTTGAGATCATAGCAAATGTACAAACAGAAAATGATCCATCCTGCACTTCAGCATGCTAACAGACTACATGGACTGTGACAGGTCGCATTTTCATGCTGCACATATCAAAACTCTACAGGGTGTATATAGCTACAGAAAGCCAAAATATTGTCCCAAGTATTTGTATATTCACTTTAATGATCAGGGCAAAAGTAATACATTTCAGGGCAATGAGACACATGGTGCATTTTGCTATTAAAAATCAACATCCCAACAAATTAAGGAGACTTGTAAGCTAAGGTTCCAAGTTTTACAAATTCTGACACTAACAGGGTCCTAAATGATCTCCAGAGTGAAAATTGATTCATTTTCTGGCTACCCACATAACCTAGTTCAGAGCTAAATAGGAGCAGAAACCCATCCTGGCACTTACATGGTATAAAGTATACAAACCATCCTGAATGAGGTACTTTCCCATTGCAAGACACACATGCAGAAAGACACACACACATGCACATGACACACACACACACACACACACACACACACACACACACACACACACACACACACACACACACACACACACACACACACACACACACACACACACACACACACACACACACACACACACACACAAACATACACCCACTTACACATGTACACTCAGACACACACATACACACACACACACACACACACACACACACACACACACACACACACACACACACACACACACACACACACACAAACATGCACACACTCACACACGTATACTCAGAAGCACACAAACACATGCACACACACATGCCTGCACAAACACCACACTTGGGATTTTGCTGGCTGGCTTGCTGTAGCCATAGATCCCCTTCAGACTCCTCCTGCCTCATACTGCAAATACTAGCACAACAGCCTCCTTGCCATGTTAAGGTTTCATGGTGTTGCAGTTCTACCATGTAGTCAACATCACTAACCTTCCTTACCACCTTGAAGGGTCCCTCCCAAGCTGCCTGCAGCTTATTGTGTCTGACAGGAATGAGAACCATAACCTGCTGCCCCACAGCATACTCTCTGACTCAAGTATTCCTGTCATACCAGACTTTTTTCTGCTGTTGGGCCCCTACCAGGTTCTCCTAGGCTGAGCCCATGAGCTCCCTGAGCCTTGTCCTGAGGTTTAGGACATATGTCATAACAGACTCCTAGATGGAGTCACACTCACCCCCCCAACTCATTGCAAATCAAATGTACAGGTCCGTTCACCCTATGCCCATACAGCAACTCAAATGTTAAGAAACCTGTGGATTCCTGGGACTCCTCTCTGTAAGCAAACAACAGATGGGGTAAATATGTGTCCCACTCTCTCTTAAACTGCCCTGAAAAATGCCTGTAGTATGGTCTTTAGTGTAGAGTTTAACCTCTCCTAAAGACAATTTGCCTGGATGGTAGGGGGTGGTCTTTAGGTGCTCCACCCCACTGTGCTTCCACAGACAAGCCAGCAGGTCTGACATGAAATTGAAACCTTTGTCAGTCAGTATTTCTTTTGGGAAACCTTCCCTGCTGAAAATCTCTAACAAAGCATTTGCCACCTTTTCTGCCTCAATGGAGGACAGGGCCACCACCTCAGGGTATCTGGTAGCATAATCTACTACCACTTGGATATACTTCTTCCCTGTGGAACTTGGGGTACTCAGAGACCCCACAATATTCATAGCTATCCTCTGAAACAGCTCCTTAATCTCAGGCAAAGGCATCAAAGGAGCTTTGACCCTATCTCCTCCCTTGCCTACCTTTTGTCACTGCCTACAGGTTCTGCAGTACCCTGTTACATCCCTGGAAATCCAAGGCCAATAAAAGTTGTGCTTAACACATCTCTTGGTATGCTTTATGTCATATGATCTGCAAAGGGAATGTCATCAGCTATGGCTAGATGTACCAGACAGTAGGGTCTAAGCACTACCAACTGCTGCATTCTCTCACCCTCTAGCCCTCCTCATTGGTCCATTCTCTATACAGTAACCCTTTGTTCCAGTATACAGATTCACCTTTTACTGGAGAATCATGTGTCTCCCTAGCTACCTCCCTCAAGCTTTGCAATGTACAGTCTGAGAGCTGAGCCTGTCTCAACTCTCTCTTTGTAACCCTGCCCGGCAGCTCCCTTTCCAAAGGAAGTCTGGTCTCTCCTGACAGTGGTGCCTCACTGTCAGCCTGGGTACTACTACTCACCTCTGCCCTTTCAGTCACTCTGTCCAAGAAAACATCAGTATCCACCAGCAGCTGTGGCTCACCTTCAGTCTCAATGTTACAGGGCAGGTCCCTCTCTGAAGTAACCACCTCATCAGTCCTGGCTTCAAGTGTTGGGCTGTCTGAGTCCCCCTCAAGCTACCAGACCTACATGCCTGTTTCCAAGCCTGATTGCATGTAACTGCATGCAGACAAGGTACAGTATTATCAAAATCATTCCCTATCAGGACATCTGCAGGGATATCCTCAAACACACAAACTTACTTGCTTCCTTTTCCATCCTCCCAGTCATGGTGAAACCTAGCCAAAGTTATTTGGAATGAGGTCTTTCCTAAAGCTTTGACTGGAGTAGACTACCCAAGCAAGTAATGCTCCTCTTCACAAGGCTGTGTCTCTTTTAGCAGTGGCTTGTTTTCCATCTACTAAGATAGGATAAAAACTTTTCTGGTAGTTTGGTACCCTTGTCATCTCCAGACAACTTACCACTGGCAATCTGTTATTCCCACTTGCTGGCTCACCCACTCTTTGTTCCACAGCTTGCCTCCATGGACATCTATGTGCTACATGGCCCCACTGGTTACATTTAAAACAATTAATCATTGATCCTGGCCATGTACCTGAACTAGTGTTTCCCCTCTTACTAATAGACTCTGTTGGTGCAGTTTAGGCTGCCCACCATGGGTTCCCTTAGACCCATGAGTAGGACTGGGTATCCCTTTCCTGTGCAGTGATGCCATACTTACTAGGTATAGGTCTCCTTTTTCCCCAACTCATCTGCAGTATTGAATTCTCTATCTGCCAACCAGATTCTCATGTCCTCAGACAAAGTGTTAAGGGCTTGTTCCCTCACCAAAGGGTCTGCCAGCTTTTCAAAAGTGGTGTCTTTACACCCACTCACCCACCTATTAAAATATGTGCTTAACTCAGGAACATAATCACACACACTTTCATCTGTCTTGCCTCTATGCTCATGAAACTTTTTTCTTTAAGCTTCATTTGTTAACTTAAAACCTCCCAATAAACAACTTTAACTGTATTATAATTTAAGCAATTAATATCAGACAATTTAGAAACAGTAGTTACAGCTTTACCATGGAGTAAGGGGGTCAGGAACTGCATCCAGAGCCCTTGGCCAGTATTAAATTGTTTACATACCCTTTCAAACATATGAATAAAACTATCAAAATTATCACCCTCTGTAAATTGTGGAAGAAATTTACTGACCTTTATTGCTTCTAATATTCGGTTATTACCTTCCCCGTTGCCTACATGACCCTGGTGAAGAGTCAACATTTCCTTTTCATGTTGCCTCTGCCTCTCATTTTCTTTGTCTTCTGGAAGTCTTAGTCTCTCTGCTGATTCTAATTCTATCTGTTTCTCCTTTTCTTCAGCCTCCAAATGCTGCATTCTCTCTGCTGATTCTAGTTCTAAACTATTGGCCTCCAGTTCAAGTGTCATCTGATGGATATTTAAGTCCTCTGAGGAAAAACTGAACTGTCCATTTTCTGAGAGTTGTACATCCCCAAGGCCAGTCTGGCTGTCTTCCTAGTTGCTGGTCTGTGATGCAGCTGTGGCTAATGCTGCAATCATTTCCAGTGATAGCAACAGTCAGTTGGCATGCACCAGTCTTTTGGTTTGGCATATCTCAGCTAACTGACTCCTTGTCAACTTGCCATAATCCTCTGTTGACAGCTTTGACTGCTCTCCCTGACTAAGCTAACAAAAAATAAACCTATTTTGATATGAAACTCTGAATGTCTACCATGTGACTGCTTGAGAGTACAGGTACCTTCTTTAGTGATCACTGTTTCCAGGCTACAGGAGTTCAATATCCACATCACTGAATTCCAGTATGTGATGTGGTGATCCCACCATTGCCATTCAATATGTGTTGCAGATATCCCACCACTGCCCACCAATATGTGACAACTCAGCACTGCCAACCAATATTTGATGTGGATATCCCACATCTGGAACACTAATCAAGGACCCTCAAACCTCACCACTGACACCTGTAGGAGGATGTTGACTGGGCGGATATCAGGAGCACAAACAGTATCTCCAGATGCAGCTCTCTGCATCACGTGCAATTTCCCTTAACAGCACACAGAAACCACAGTCAGTCCAGTTCCTCTACCTTTCTCCAGATCCACAATAAGACTTCCCACTGGCACAGCTATAGCTGAGTCCTTAGCCAGGGTTCCAAGGCAAGACCTCCAACACTCTTTCTGTCCAACCAGTGCTTCGTGTCCCTGCCCAAGTAGCTGACACACACACACACACACACACACACACACACACACACACACACACACACACACACAAACACATACATGGAAAATGCTGGCTTAGGTTTACTAGCTAGGCCCCCTTTTGCCCAGACTATAAGGTAGTTACCACTGCTGCCTGAGCCCCTTGACAGATACTTTAAGGCCCTTAACAAATGATGTCCAATATTACTGAGTAATATTAATATTAATACAAATTGTAGTTTGACCAAGAGCAAGGCTTGTAGGAGTGACCTACATAGTGTCATCAAATAAATATGCAAGTATTATCTAAACTTAAAAATCTCTACAAAGATCTACCACAATAAAAGGTTTAAATAAATTTAATAATAAGTAATAAAAGAACAAGACAATACTAAATATATATTCACAGTGACATCAGAGCTCAAAATCACAGGAAATATTTCAAACAGTATTGCAGGACAGGTTCAGACAAATAAATAAAAATATCTAAACTAAGCTTCACTATATTCCTGACTGAATCAAAGAGAATTATGCTATTCCCTAGTAACTTACTAACAGAGCAAGGCAGATGATGTGCTGAATGTTTCTTCTTTTTGTCAGGTCCAATACAGAATACAGAATGCTCTGTCTCCATAAGAGACTTCTCAAAATAATATCTAAAATATTACTGCTGGGATAACTTGCAGAATGACATAATTTCTGGTCATCTGACTTCTAGTTCCCAGGCAAAACCCCCATTGCTGGAAGCTGGCAGGACTTAGCAACTACCTGTAAAAATATACATACAAGGGCTTTTGCTCACATCTTTGGCAAGAGTTGGAAGTCATAAAACAATGGCATGCCTTATGCTTCCAGAGTACTGATTAGTTCACCCCAAAGACAATACAGAAAGCTTCCTAGCACAGACTTTATGAGCTAGCATCTTTATGCCCTAGCCTATAAAGTGATTTAATTTCAGATATTTTTTTAAAGTTTGCTGGACTGGGGTTAACCCTCTAGTTTCCCCTGCTAAAACAGATACATTTAAACAGTTACAATAGTGCATGTACATTTCTGTTCTCTGCAGTAGGCACACTGTGGTTACATTTCAAACACAGCACTTTACAAATAGCTTTTCAAAAAATACATCTGTATGAAACGGTTTGCTATACACATGACATATAGTTCTAACACATTTGTAATGCAAGCATCTTGTATAAATCATTTCAATATTCACCAATGATGCACTTCTCCTTTACATGTCATATTATGATGTATAATTTCTGTTAAGTGTATCATATATATTATTTACTTTTTTTGACATTTATCATCCTGCATAAATTGCTTGTTATATACACCAACTGTATTTTTAATTTGCTACTGTTCTTTGGAGCTTTTCTTCCTGGGCATCTGCTGAAAAGTTTTTCTTTATGTCTAGTTGGACCTTCCTTGCAAACAAATGAAAACAAAACTGTAAATAAATGGAGGTAGGGTAAAGTCTTGCTACTTCCATTCAGATACAGTGGTCTTTTGGAGGGTGGGTTGGACTAGATAAGAAGGACTTACTCTGTTCTGAAAACAGACACATGCAAAGCATAAAGACATATAACAGCTGATGCTTTGGCAAGAAAAATGTGAATTCTGGCTATAAAACTGAGGGATTTTTACTACTTAAGACAGATAGTGTCCTGACGGATCCAGACACAGCTTTAGACACCAAGGATTTAGGCGATAGTGATCAATTTATGGTGGGAATGTTGTGTAACTGAGCACTCATTCAATAAATACATATATCTAACATCTGCAATTTTTCTGGGTTTAACAAGAGCAGATTTAAGTTAAACTTCAACAATTACAACTAGAATTTGTTTTATTGCACATGTAGGTTTATAAGCAATATGACAGCTCTGAATTTAAGCCAATGTTCACATAATTTACATGCTAAGGAATCACTAGGTATATAAGGAGCACAATCAGGTACCATATAATGCCTACAGAATAACTAAAATATTGTCCTGTAAAGTACCTTATTACTGTTAAAGATTAATTTTATTCTCCAAGAAGCTCTGTGTGAAAACACAATATTCCTACAGAAGGCTAGCAATATGGGGTGCTTGTTGTTCCTCAACACCATACATTAAATTTAACAAACTCAAGGTCTTACCATCAGCACAGACATTAGAACCATCACTGGATTACATTTAGGTATAGTTTCTATTAGCACTTGTTACTGTTTGTTTCATTATCATTACTGGAACATTTTTATTCCTTATTCATTCCTTATATCAGTGAAATCCTGTGAAATACCATATTTATTTTAGTTACCTGATGATGCAGAATAGCTGCTTTGTCAAACTATATACGGTAGCTGTATAATCAAGAAAACACAAGGGAAAGGTTAAAGATGTTTCTTATTTGATGTCATGGTATAAAGAGACAGAGCTATGACATTCTACTTTTAATAATAGCAACTATGTATCATTTATTTAGGAGAAGATTACTTCAGGTACTGTTTAATATTTCAAACATAATAATATAGAGGATTATCAGTGGGTCGTTGATCATAACCTGTATATTGTGTGCTCAAGATATGGGTGCTAAGAAGTTCACCTCTCGAGTGAAGCTTTTAAGTTTTCCTGCCTGATCCATGTATTAGTAGTTATAGTAAAACAAGAAAGAAATGCTGTGTTTTTGCTGGCTTTCAATGCCATATAACACTTAGTCACTTAGCAAGCGCTGTCAGAAGGACAATGTAACACGCAGTCCCTTACGTTTACACTCACCTTCCCATGCCTCTAAATTGTCCAGGTTTCCACAGAATTTCCAGATTTTTACCTCATTTGTTTGATCTGTTCCTCGTAAAGTCCGTGGTTTTCAGAAAAATCACTTGAGATTGAAGTCACTAAATAGTTACACTTAGGTTTCAGTATTCGTATCATTCAGAGAAAATGCAGGTGAACACACATTCTGTTATTTCAGTAACTTTCCAAGTCAAGGGCACATTACCAATGTAACAGGCAGAAACAGATTTTTTTATTCTGCTGCTGTCATTTGCTGGTCAGTACTGGCAAATATTACTGCCTACCCTGAAACCTGACCTTAACAACTTAAGCGGGGGGGAGTTTAACATTTAAATTTAAGATTGAGTCTCTAGCTACTGTAGCACATAACTGATTTGTCTTCTTCTTAACAGTAGAACGTAATAACCATGCTCCATGTACTACACATAAATTTAAGATGCATTACTACATCCCTGCTGCTGATGTGTTTGTTCATACCTTCAAGAAAAAGAAATATTAAAATCCAGCAAATCTGTAAAAGTTCCAAAGTATGTTAAAGTAATGATGGTTTTGATTTTTGTTCATAGGTTCATAGGTAGGTACTAGGCTACTGGCCCTAGGGCCTATATAAGCCTAGCCAAATGGTACCCTGGCTTTTGCTACCCAAGAAAATAATTTTCTTGTGTCCCTGTCAAGCAAAGCCACAGAAGTGATCCCCAGGGTGAATTTCCTATCTCCCATCCAATCATCAATATTTTTCTTGAAAAGTGCTAATGAGGAGCTTTGTTTGATATAAATAGATAGTTTGTTCCAGAATATGGGAAGTCTCTGGGACAGAAATCTATCCCTCCAGCATGTTCTGTTTATTGTGGTGACAAGGTTTAGGTCCCTAGAGCGTGTAGCTCGGAGGGATTGGGATTTCTTTAAGTGGAGCATTCACAACAGATCTGGGTTTGACATAGCTTCGTATGTTAGGCAGAGATCGCCTCTGAGTTAACGATATGCGACAGAGTAAATCTGGAATTTTTTGAGATGGTCTGCATAGGGCATCTGTTTGAGTCTGGTAATACTCTTTGTGAGGTATTTCTGTGGCCTTTCCAGTTCTTGTAGATGTCTTGTGAGGTACATACCAAAAGGGGCATTGTACTCTATAATGGGCCTAATGAGTGATGAGTAGAGGGGAACAATGAGCTTTTTTTTCCTGGATGAGAAACCTTTTGTGATGAGGTGTGCCACATAGAAGGATTTCCTGACTACTGTGGTGATGTGATTATCAAAGGAGAGACTATTGTCCACCTGTGTCCCAAGGTCTATTATCACACTTTCAGTGTTAAGTAGACTATCACCTATGTGGTAGTTCATGGGTACAGAGTTTTTACCAGAAGGGAAAACAATGCACTTTTTGGCATTGAGCTCGAGGCCATGGCTTTGACACCAGGCATCTGTCTCAGTGAGACCTTTCTGTAGGATGTCCACATTGTTAGGAGTTTTGATTATGACTCCTAGTTTGCAGTCATCTGCGAGCTTTGTTAGCCCAAGACCTTCTGTGTTAGCCTGTACTTCAGAGAAGGAGATACCAAACAGGAGAGACCCAGGAATGAACCCTGTGGTACTCCAGTTGTCACTGGTCTGAAGTTGGATTTAGAGTCTGCTACTTTCACAGTGTGGGTTCTGTCAGTGAGCCAGTTGGCAACCCATCTTGTGATAGGGATTTATACATAGTTTACTGAGTTTATCTATAATTCCAGAGTGGGGGATGGTATCGAAAGCCTTGGGGAGATCTAGATAGCCTGTGTGAACCACCTTACCCTCATAAGGGCAGCTCGGATGTGCTCAACAAAAGATATAATGTTGAGAGAAATAGATCTTATTAGAACTATGTTTATAAACCGAGGGTATCCTGAAAAAGTATTGAATGAAATTAATAAATATATAACAGATGAATGGGGAAAAAAGTTTAAGCCCTTGTTAGGTGACAACAACATCACTTTAACTACCATGGGTGATTACACGTCATCTGAGTATGGCCCAAGGGTATGTGTATTAACCTATTCACCTATGGTGAAAAATATAGAAACATGTATAAAAGAGCGATGGAATCAATTTGTAGTTAATAAAGAGTCCATGTTAATTTTAGGCATTCATACGAAAATAGTATACAAGACAGGTTTTAATATCAAAAAATTACTGGAAAGTACTAAAGGCAAATCAGCAAGAGCAAACAAATACACGACAAAATGTGGGCATTGTAATCAATGCAAACACATTAAGATATGTAGAGGTACCAGATTAGACAATACAAACCGAACATTTATTCCAAGTATACATGGCAATTGTAGTTCCAATTATGTGATTTATTTGGCCACCTGTGTAGCATGCAACGCATTCTACATAGGTAAGACAGAAAGACATTTTAAAAGACGCATTTACAAGCATCAGTATGCTATTAGTATCAAAGACAACAGGAATGCTCTGTATCGTCATGTATTTAATACAAATGAAAATCATCATTTTCTGTTTCACATCATTGACAAGGTAGAACAATCACCGTATGGGGGAAATATCAAAGCCATGTTAGCTATGAAAGAGAGTAAGTGGCAGATAACTTCTGATGCCACAAACTTTCAAGGAATAAATGATAACATTAGTATAAAACCTTTTCTAATATTGGGAAAATAGGTAGAAGCTAGGAGAACCAGGCTTCTATACTAGTATTAGTTGTATTTTTCACCATTAATTCAACAGGTAATAGTACAGGACTAATATAGTGAGTGTATATAAAGTGGAAATACATTACATCATTTTACTAGGGCATAGAGAAGATTGACATTATTTTTAGCATGTACATTTTATATTGTATATTTTACATTTTACATTTTATATGTTTTTTAAAAAAATGTATTATGTACATCATCTTGCAATATTAACCATCATTATATAATGATATCAGTTGTAGTAATAGCAATATTGGTATAATATTCATGTTATTTTAAAATTCAATGCATTTCTAATGCAATGTATGTTTAATTAGCACCGCAAGCAGTTTTGGCGCCAAATTGGGTCAGATGAGCTATATAAACAGTTGTAACATCTTGATGTACGTTCTGATGAAGTCTGGATACAGATGAAAGCGCTTAACGTACTTTTATCTTTTGAATTTTTGTAAAATAAAAATTTGTGTGTCCGAGTCGAGGCATCTATCGTTATTGTCACCATACCAGAAGCATTCATTTGGTTCATTTAAGTTGTTGGTACTTGTTGAGTTTTGATTATGACTCCTAGTTTGCAGTCATCTGCGAGCTTTGTTAGCCCAAGACCTTCTGTATTAGCCTGTACTTCAGAGAAGGAGATACCAAACAGGAGAGACCCAGGAATGAACCCTGTGGTACTCCAGTTGTCACTGGTCTGAAGTTGGATTTAGAGTCTGCTACTTTCACAGTGTGGGTTCTGTCAGTGAGCCAGTTGGCAACCCATCTTGTGATAGGGATTTATACATAGTTTACTGAGTTTATCTATAATTCCAGAGTGGGGGATGTTATCAAAAGCCTTGGGGAGATCTAGATAGCCTGTGTGAACCACCTTACCCTCATCTACAGCTTTGGTGACCACTTCAAAGATGTCTATCAGGTTTAGGAGACATGATCTGCCTTTTACAAACCTGAACTGTGTAGGGTCCAGAGTCTGGAGATTACCAGTGTCATTTTTTATAAGTTCCATGATGATACGTTCCAGAGCCTTGCAGACCAGGCTTGTCAGGCTCATGGGGCATAGTTCCCAGGGTCCATGGTGGCTCTCCCTTTGTGGAGTGGGATAGCTGTTGCTGTGTGCCATTCAGTGGGCAGAAAGCCTGAGGTGAGGCTATGATTGAACATGGTATTTAGGTGGGGTGCCAGTTCATTCTGTAGTTCATGTAAAACGCAGCCTGGGATGTTGTCAGGTCCCATGGATGCTGTGCTCTTGGCTTTAGAGAGTGTGGTTTTTACCTGTGCAGCCGTGATTACATGAAATTTGCATTCTTCCAGTATAGAGATGGGCCCTTTAGGGTGTGAGAGAGGAGTAAAATTAGCTCTGAACCTATCTGCCAGGATGTTGGCAATATCAGTTGGTTCTATATATTTAGTGCCATTGTTCTGTAATTCAGAGCAGATCTGAGTGTTGCCATTGAGATTCTTGACATAGCTATAGAATGTTTTGTGGTTGTCTTTAGAATCAGTGGCAATTTTGTTTTCGTAACTAGCTTTGGAGGCTTTTATGAGGGATCTCAGCTTCTTACTGAGGCTGACCACAGAGTTCCTATAATCATGGGATTTTACTCTTTTTTGCAACAGTTTCTTTCTTCTGCTGTAGTGTTTGTTTATGGCAGGGGACCACCAGATTGGCTTCCTTTTTTTTTGAGGATAGCATCTTGATACTGTTAGGGATTGCACGATCCATGCACTCGGGTAAGTGCTTATAAAGTGCATTTGTATAGAATTCAGCAGTTGTACCTCTATTGTCCATCAGCATGGGTGTTGTGACGTTTGCCACTTCTGTTTTAAGAAACGTGAAGTTGGCTTTGGAGAATTTTTTATGGTGGTTTCCCTAATGGGGGGTGGGGGTGGGATGTGGATGTCTAGGGTGATTAGCTTGTGGTCGGATCTGACCAACGAGGAACTGACCTCTGGTGTGAATATCGGTTGCCCTTGTTGGTGATGACCATGTCTAGGATATTGCTGCCCTTGGTGGGGGTGTGGATAAGTTGATCCAAGGCGTTGGAATTTATGAATTCCAGAAAACGTTGAGCACAAGAGTCGGTACATGAGTAGTTTTCCCAGTTAATGGTGGGGTAGTTGAAATCACCCATTACTAGGGTGTTAGGTTGTATCCTAATATTTTCCGGTGTATAAAGAAATGAGGAGTAGGAATCCTGGGGCAAGGTGGGGGATCTGTAGCAAGCTACAATTTGGATTGTGGTCTTGCCCAGAGTTAGTTGCACTTGGATAATCTCGAATGCATTATGCTGAGCAACTAGCCTAGAGGTGTGGATATCCTTAATGAATATGGAAACGCTTCCATCTTTACTGTTTTGGTCCAGGTTAGGTGGCTGAAAGGTGTGGTATGAATTACAGCCTAGAAATGCAGGGATGCTCTCTGGAGCCTTGAACCAGGTCTCTGTCACTGTGTAGATGTCAATGTTTTCCATTTTATAGGAGTTCCTCGAGTGAGTGCATTTTGAGGTTTAGACTTTTAGCATTAAGTAGCATTACCCTCAGATTTTGCTTGCTTGTACCTGTTACAGTGCTGAACTTGTCATTTGAACCTTGCCTAAAAAAGGTACTATAGGGGTGGCAAGAGCCTTAGCCAGTATCCGGAATCCCAAGGGCGACAGGTGCAGGCCATCTCTGGCAAAGCATCGTGGTTTGTTGATCATGTCATCCCAGGCAGACAGATACTAGATCCCCTTAGAATGACACCAGCAAAAGCTTAGCCAATTGTTGAAGTCAATCATTTTATCCTTGTACTGTGGTATCATTCTGGGTGATGGCAGGATGCTACTCAGGGCTAGGGTCATACCTGCCTGGGCTACAAGATCGGACAGTTCCTCCATGTCTCTTTTCATGTAGTCCAGGGAGGTATGTCTCAGGTCATTCACACCAACATGGACAATGACAGAGTCATATTTGTACTTGTTGTGGAGTGACCTGAGTGCGTGCATTATGTGGTGGATCCTGGCACCAGACAGGCAGCTGACAGTAACTTTCTCCTTGTTTAGCCTGTTGAGTGGAACATTGGTGTGCCTGACTATAGAGTCACCTATGACTAGAGTGTTGGGTACGTTGTTATGCCTTATGGGCTGTGGTTGAGTGGCACACTGAGTTTGTGGGCTATGTGTCATTTGGCTTGTGTTGGGGGTGGAGGTTGCTTGCATTACTGCTTTGGAGGTCCCTGTTGCTTGGGTAGATTTTTATTGAGAGCCTCTATGAATGTAGGTGTGTATTTTGTGTTTTTATGTGTGTAGTTTGGTGGTGTAGGTTTTGAAGGACTATGTGATGAGTGTGGTGTGGTGCAAGTGTTTACCTTCTCCTCTTTGACTGTCTAGTCCAGTCTTGGGTGAAGAGAGCTTTGCTTCTAGTTTGGCTATATAAGTGCATCTCTCACAGGTTGTAGTGTTGGGTGGTAGGAGGAGAGGGTTGTCTGTGTACATGAGGCAATTGCTGCATTGCCCCAAGATGCCCAAATTCATAGACAGGAATAAACACCGGGAGCTAACCCTTAGACATGCCTGGATAGGTGCTTATTTATTAAGTACTAAAAACTATTTTCCTCTAGACAAGTCAGTACTAACAGGAAAAGGTCTTAATAAATAAGTTAATGTAAGCTTGTTGCAAAGTCATCGTTACTGTACTAGAATTCTTCTTATACTGAATATTAACCTTGTGCACCAATAATGATGAAAGTTGCAAACTAGTGTGAATGTTTTTTTTTTAATTAATTATTCTTTCATTCAGCCACTAATTCTCTGGTACTCACATTATCCCTTTCATTGTCAGGGAGGAGCAGGACCTTATCCTGGTACTCAAAGGGCACAGGCCAGAGAGAAACTAATCCTGGACAGGATGCCAGTCTATCACAGAAATTAACTGAAAGTATAACTGTCTCAGTTCTGTTAGTATAGGACTAAATGAGAAAACTGGGCAGAACAGAAATCCTGACGTGTGGCTCCAGCAAAAACTTTGAAACAAGATACCTTAAAATTAAACTCTATACATGGATAATATACTCATTTTAAGGTATGTTGGTATATTTATTTCTCAGTTCATTAATCAGCAACAAAAACAAGAGGAATGCTTTTCTTTGACTGCCCGGACCATGGAAAATACAAAAAAAATCTTTCAAGTTTGGCCCACATTCAGCTCCACTGCTGTGGTGCTATTTCAGAACCAGTGTGGGCATGGAAATGGTTCACAAAGCCAGCTGTTATTATGCATTAGTTTCACTGCGTGGCAGTCAGTTTACTGTGTGTGTTGTAAATGATATATGCAGTTACAGATGTTCAGCACCCAGAACTATAAACTTTGTTCTTCTTACAGCAGCTCTGAGCTACTTCCATGGGAAGCAGTTTGAAAGAATTTCAAAGGCTTCTTCCTGCCATACTTCTAACTTGAATTTGGTAATAAGCTGGCATCAGTAAGAGAGTAGCAATATGTGAAGGACTAACTTAAAGCGCCCCTTTTTTCATTCCCCTCTTCTTTTCCTTTCTGTCAGGGCCAATTAAAATGGCTTGACTTTTTACTGCCACCTGATACTGGTGTGTGATGACAAAAACAATGGATGCCTTAAGGCACCTCAGCACCTTCCTACAGACACATCGACAGAGATATAAATATGTTCTGTAACAAACAATGGATCAGCAAGATAACAAAGGGAAGGATCTGAGGACAGCACAACTCTGTATGATTTTTTTGTGTCTACAGTACTATCATCAGTTTGATACCCAAATAAATATATTCTTTCAGGGAAGGATTATCTCTCATTGTCAAGGTCCATGGCTGATAGTGCAAACATGACTATGACTGACCAAGATTTTTTTTTTTTAAACTTCATCTGGAATGTAGCTCCTACCACTCAAACATAGCCTCATCCATACAGATGGTGCATGTTTCTGAATAGCATACATACCTTTTCCATACTGAAAAAAAGTAATTTGCATGCATGACTTATGCCTTACCACAGTTGGGAGGAAGCTGTAAGGCAGACAGTTGAAAGCAAGTGCACAGGATGAAATAAGAATGGTAATAAATGCCTTAAAAGAGAAAAATATTTACAACAACACGAGTTATTCATGAAAAATGTATGCTACACCTTACGATTTGAACAAACTAGTTTTAAATATAACCTATCAGAAAAGCCATACTTTAAAGCCTTTGGTTTCACCAGTCAGTCTTTATCTACCCCTGCAGTGGAATTAGAATGTGTTTGAAATGACAATAATTCTATATGATAACATTTCTTACAATGATCAGTTTAATTCTTAATAGAATGTATAAATTATAAGTACATCTGTCTCCACATCACAGATTATGCACACACTACTGGTATGCTATCTTTTATTAACCTTAAGCAAGAGACTGAGTTTCAATAAATTTAAGCGAAATCACGGACCGCTCAGGCAAAAAAAAAAAAAAAAGAACAAAGCATGTATACGGCAGTAAAACCTCATTAATTTTACATGATGCAATCTATCTGAACATTTCCTGTTCAGCACTGTGCAAGATCAAAAGTCTGAGATGTGTGGAATTACAACCTGTTGAGCAATATCATACTTAATGAATAACTATTTGTTTGCATTATAACCAGAGTCTAAGCAGTAAAAATACCTCCTTGTAACATGTGCTGCTGGGTAAAAGGGACAATTTCCACATATGAGGACAATGAGAATCAGCACTTTCCTGCAGTAAGCACCTTGGACAGCCCATGCATCACACTGGCACAGGCACCTCACTCATTCAGTCTCACACACACACACACACACACACACACACACACACACACACACACACACACACACACACACACACACACACACACACACACATGTGCAGATTCAAACACGTGCACACACACACACACACACACACACACACACACACACACACACACACACACACACACACACACACACACACACACACACACACACACACACACACACACTCATCTGAAACCACTCATTCCTCTGCATGCAATCACACTTGTGGCCACACAAATACATGTATGCACACACACTCCCCACCACTACCTGCCCAATAAACTCTGTGACAATTAACTCTAACATGATCTCACAAACTGAATATAATAGGTAAATGCAAACTTTTGACTGGGTCCATTCACACACCTGGATGAGCTAACTTACATAGCTGAGTCTGATAGAGAGCACATGGCTGATTAGCATAGGCTTCTCCCCTGGAGTGCCTCATTAGCATTTGCAGGAGACCACAGAGGCAGCCCACCATAGTGCTGCACTTCTTCATTTTATAACACTGTAGTAGGGCTGTCTCTGAACTGAAAATTGCTACTATGAGGGGTAAAATGGACTTATGCATCATGGTAACCTTTCTGAATCTCCCCATTATTTCAGCTTTTTGTTCTGAACCATCTTGGCTCCTGCAGTGGACTGCCATGTTCCACCATATGGAATCACCTCAGTCTTTTGGACTGAAATTTCATTACTCTTACTAAATGTCCACATCTTTTTTATACTGAAGGGCAAAGGACAGATTCAGAACCTGGCTTAAGTGGCCTACCAGTTAAAGTGCATACATTGTGTGGGTTTGTGTGTGTCTGGGTGGGACTGGTGGATGAATACAGAGTATCATTCCATAAACATACTAAGGGAGGAGGGTGGGAAACTAGAGGAAAAAGTAAAGGAGCTGGGAAGAAGAAAGAGAGTAATACTGGTGAGGGATCTGAATCTGCCAGAAGATTGGGAGATTCTAACTTTAAGTGCAGAGAAGGAATAGGAACTGACTGAGATCATGGACCATGAGGGGTTTTGACAACTAGTACAGAACTGTATTAGAAAGGACAGAGTTCTAGATGGGGTCCTAATCAAGCCAGTGAATGTTATGAATATCCAGGTAATGGCTCCTTTAGCCAAATATGATCATGCTACTGTATGGTTTAGAGTGGGAGAAAGGGTGAGAATGCAAAGACAAAAACTATGATATGGGAATTTTGCAGAACAGATTATATTCAGCTGATGGAGAGGGTCAAAGATGAGTTAAAATACTGGGAGCAAATTAATGGGCCAAAGTATAAGTGCATGAAGAGGCAAAGTATGAAAAAGATCAATTTGGCTTTAGTAGAAATGTGTGACTAGTAATTAGTAAAGAGAGATGGTGAGATGACAAAAGCACAGATGGAGGGTAGAAAAAGGGCAACAAAGGTGGTGAAGGTAGGAAAAGACACAAGTTGAAACAGAGCATGGAGAAAGGATCAGAAAGGGAAATGAAGATTATTTTAGATACAGAATAGAAAGGAGAAAGGGGTGGGATAGACATGTTAAGGCTAAGCAAGGATGGGAGAACTTAAAGAAGGCTGACAGAAAGGAGGGGCACTTTCTGAAAATGTTCCTTCAGTTCTAATAAGGGAAAATAAAGGGCGAGAGCTACTCTGCAAAGGAAAGAGGGCAGAGGGAGGACAGCAGTGGACACAAATCAGGATATACAGGGAGGAGGTGGAGAAACTGACTGCTCATAGACAGAATAAAGCACACAGACCCATTGACAATTACATAGAATCCTGAAGAGTTTGGCCAGTATCCTGGCAGTCCCAATTACAGGAAGATGTATTTTAATTTGTATTTATTTGTATAGAACACTAATGCATGTAACATTTTGCAAACATCCCAGGTGAACTGTGTTGTTATGTTATTTGCTCAGAGACACACAGCAGGCAAAAGAAGGCTGAGGAATCAAACCCTGTACTCCAGGAAGTAGCTCATTACTTTAGCTCTCTGTGTTAACTATCAGACACAAAAGATCACATGCAGTGTATTAATGCCTGAGAACTGGAGGACATCAACTGTGCTATCATTGTACTGGGGAGGGAATCTGGGCAATTACAGGCTTGTTAGACTGACAACAGTGGCAAGGAAAGTCTTTCTGAGGGAAAGCTGATAGCATTTGTAGAAGACAATAATCTGCACAACAAACAATAAGGGTTCTTGATTAGAAGGAGCTAGAAGCCAAACCTAATCCAGTTTTTGACTAGGTTACAGAAGAACCTGGCAAGCAATAAACCTTTGCCTTGGCCCCCCACTGGCTGAAGATTGTAAAACTGGAGAAGCTTGAGGATAGGTTCCAAACTATGAAACTGGAATCCTGCACAGTGTAATGGTAGAACACAAAGGGTTGTGGTGAGATAGGTAAAGTAAGGAGTCAGTATATAGTGAAATGGTAGAACACAAAGGGGTGTGGTGAGCTGGGAAATGTAAGGAGTCAGGATATAGTGAAATGGTAGAACACAAAGGGTTGTGGTGAGCTGGGAAATGTAAGGAGTTAGTATATAGTGAAATGGTAGAACACAAAGGGGTGTGGCCAGCTGGCTTATGTAAGGAGTCAGTATATAGTGAAATGGTAGAACACAAAGGGGTGTGGCCAGCTGGTTTATGTAAGGAGTCAGTATATAGTGAAATGGTAGAACACAAAGGGCTGTGGTGAGCTGGCTTATGTAAGGAGTCAGTATATAGTGAAATGGTAGAACACAAAGGGGTGTGGCCAGCTGTTTTATGTAAGGAGTCAGTATATAGTGAAATGGTAGAACACAAAGGGGTGTGGCCAGCTGGTTTATGTAAGGAGTCAGTATATAGTGAAATGGTAGAACACAAAGGGGTGTGGCCAGCTGGTTTATGTAAGGAGTCAGTATATAGTGAAATGGTAGAACACAAAGGGTTGTGGTGAGCTGGGAAATGTAAGGAGTCAGTATATAGTGAAATGGTAGAACACAAAGGGGTGTGGCCAGCTGTTTTATGTAAGGAGTCAGTATATAGTGAAATGGTAGAACACAAAGGGGTGTGACCAGCTGGTTTATGTAAGGAGTTACTATATAGTGAAATGGTAGAACACAAAGGGGTGTGGCCAGCTGGTTTATGTAAGGAGTCAGTATATAGTGAAATGGTAGAACACAAAGGGTTGTGGTGAGTTAGGTAAAGTAAGGAGTCAGTATATAGTGAAATGGTAGAACACAAAGGGGTGTGGCCAGCTGGCTTATGTAAGGAGTCAGTATATAGTGAAATGGTAGAACACAAAGGGGTGTGGCCAGCTGGTTTATGTAAGGAGTCAGTATATAGTGAAATGGTAGAACACAAAGGGTTGTGGTGAGTTAGGTAAAGTAAGGAGTCAGTATATAGTGAAATGGTAGAACACAAAGGGGTCAGTATATAGTGAAATGGTAGAACACAAAGGGCTGTGGTGAGCTGGCTTATGTAAGGAGTCAGTATATAGTGAAATGGTAGAACACAAAGGGTTGTGGTGAGCTGGGCAATGTAAGGAGTCAGTATATAGTGAAATGGTAGAACACAAAGGGTTGTGGTGAGTTTGGTAATGTAAGGAGTCAGTATATAGTGAAATGGTAGAACACAAAAGGGTGTGGCCAGCTGGTTTATGTAAGGAGTCAGTATATAGTGAAATGGTAGAACACAAAGGGCTGTGGTGACCTGGCTTATGTAAGGAGCCAGTAAAGTAAGAGTATGGTGCATCAGGGCTTAGTCTTTGGTCCAGAGCTCTTTAATGTATTTGTCTCAGGCAGGATCCAAAACAGAATTACTCCCATGCTGATGGCAGAAAAGAAGCAGTAAAGGATGAAATAAAATAAAGGATTTGGAAAAGCTCGCAAAGTGAACATAATTTTGTCAATTGAGGTTTAATGCAGACAAATATAATGTACTGAATGCTGGCCACAGTAATTCTTGTGTGAGTTATCATCTGGGAGGAGAAGAACTGAAGGCAACGGGACAGAAAAAGCATCATGGAGTGTTGCTGACTCCTAGAATGTACCACCAGGAGCAGAGTTACAGGACAGTAGTAGCAGCAAACATGATGTTGCAGTGAACATTAAAGGGAATCAACTCCAGAAACAAAGAATGCTTCCAATCTGCAATGCACTGACAGCATTCATTGAATACTGTATGCATTTCTGCTGGGCATACAAGGAAAGTGGCTTCAGACTGCTGGAAGAATTCCAGAAGAAAGACACCTAAAAGGTATATGTGATGGAGGGGAAAAGCTATGGTCAGATACAGGGAAAGTTAGAGCTCTTCATACTTAAGAAATGAAAGAACAAGAAAGACATGATCCTTGTATACAAAATCATGTCTGGGAGATGCACATGGCTCATTTTGAACAAGAAGGGCAGAAAGATGTGAGTGGGTGCATGCAACAGACTGTAGGCATGAGCTACACACCAGATCTTCAAAAGTACTTCAGCACAAATTAAAATGGGCTACTGAAAATAACGATGGGGAGGAAAGCCACAGAGGCATTAAAGAGGACATTGGATAGGTGGTAAAAGGGCAAGGGGGAACTGTCAGGATGGAGGGAGTGTAGAACGTTAAATACACTTAAAAATAAGACTACAGTGTCCTGTTACTTCCTTTGTTTTTTAATCTCTCCAAATGTTTTGGGATTCTAATACCATGATGGGAATGGACCCCATTCCTGATCCAGGCTATAATTAAAGTTAATGAAATTCGTATTGATTCAGTTTTTTGACATTTGTCAAGAGTGCTCTTCTCATCACATGCAATGTTCCCAGAGCTGCTTCCTTCTGCAGTTTGTATGGTGTTACATATATTGGTAGCATATTTAAGTAGGCCTGAAAACATTTTTATTTGTCCCTTTTCTCCTAATACAATTAGAACTATATGAGTCTCTTTCTCCCACGTTAATAGCTCTTGTGAATCATAGTATTTTAAAACTTTGTGTCTCTCTACACATAAGAAACTATAATCACTGAGTAGCTATTTCAGTGATTAATGCTACTTTTGTCTTTTTGCCTTGATCTACAATATCTATTTTTCTTGCATCTATTTTCTTAATTGTTGATACTGAGAGATCCCATATGATATGAACTTCATCATAGCTGAGAGTGCTTTGCTTCTCGGCTACTTTGATATTGTAGTGTTTGCACAATCTTCAATGCAACAGTCTTGTCATACTATTGTGCCTTTTACTGTACAAATCCTCAGGCTTGAGTGTATAACAGCAATGAGATGCAGAACTTTTTCCAGTTGTGTTTTACAGAACCTGAATCTGTCTGTTTCTCCCACATTTTCAATAATCTGCATAAACCAACAGGATAACCAACAATATATGAGTGTATGTGTGTGTGTTTGTGTGTCTGTGTGTCTGTGTGTATGTGTGCATGTATAATGGAGAAATAGATTATATGCTTGTGTGTGTACTTCATGTCCTTTAAATAAAAAACAATTAAAATGGAAATTTTGTGTAACTGTATATGTCTGTCTAGAGATAAACACACACACACACACACACACACACACACACACACACACACACACACACACACACACACACACACTCTCACACACTATGTGTGTGTGTGTGTGTGTGTGTGTACATAACAAATATATACACACATAGACTGGGAGCGTGCATGCATGTGTGTGTTATGTAATTGTCATTATCCTAATCAACCTCCTTTCTCTTACTTTCTACATGTCCCAAATCTTTTCCACCATACTAGTTATTAGGCTCAAATGTAATGGTTGTTCCATTCCAAAATTTGTAGGTTTAGTATGTTTTCTTACTATCTTGGGACAGCAAAAGTGATGCAAATATAATTACCCCCATCCTTTTTGTTTTGTGAAACCATAAAACATTCACTTATTAATTCCTAGTCATTTAGGGAACAGTGACATCTTATAGCACTGTGAGTTGTGCAATATGGGTGCATACAATTAGTTATATATAATAAAGTTAACATAGTGGAGTTAAGCATTATTAATGTATACATTCTAGTAAATTTTGTTTTATGTTTTACTTATTCGCTGTCACACCTTGACTATGTGTTATACATACAATCATTGTCAATGTCTTTATGGAACTTTTTTTTTCAAGTGCATTTATTACTTATTATCTTTGCCATTTTAGCCCAGGTCATGACTGAAAAGAGTTGTGGGACCAGTTCACTTTCCTGGTTATCAAAGTATAAATAAATATAGAACAGAAAAAAGTGGGGGTGAACATGACAGAAATAATTAAGGAATTAGTAAAGTACATTTTAATTATGCATCATTCATGAGAGAGAAAAAACTTCCCACTGAAGGCAATGGGAAGTATCCAACAGACTTACTTTGGAGCTCTTTCCAGTAGCACTTGCCACCTGTACATGATACAGCAAGGATCATTTACTGCAGTGAGAATTTTCACACATCAGCATGAGAGTGTGGGGGAAGGTCTGTCAATTCTTTTAGAATTACCAAATAAACCCTTTACAAAAGTCTGCTATTTACCTACTTTCTTTTGCTGGAAGTAGCTAATAGTTATTTATAGCATAGAACAATATCTGACAGACACGTAAACAAGGCTCAGTCAGGAAAACATAGACATAGTTCTGTTACAGAAGGTGTCTAAATATGACAGTGCTTTGCACTCCTGCCATTCTATCTTAATGGCATGAAAAAACAACACCGCTTCTTATGTCTAGCATGACTCATTTAAAAAGAATTTAAAATGTTTGTCTGGGAAGAATAAATGAAAGTAAGAAAACAAGATTACATTACCAAGGCAATCCCCGTCATCCACCATTCTGAGGGAAACAGATTAACACTGTAAAAGAAGCACCTGGAGTGATTTTGAGGCATTAAAATAGCTCAGAAAATAAAGACCTAAGATGGAGTTTTCCTTTAACCATTCCTGCATCTTGTTCAGCATGTGGTTAACATATGAGTTTTTTATACTTGCCACCATATTTATGACTTTTCCAATTTTCTTTTGGAAGAAGGCAAGGAAAACATCTATTGCTTGGTTTATTTATCTTTTTTGACCAGGTTAGTCCCATTAGACTAATGACCTCTTCTCATAAGAGACCTGATGTGTTACTTATACTATTGGGGGGAATTTGTCCAGAGCATTAGGTAAATTTCCCTACTCTATTTCATTGGTACTGAGGGATCTTTTAACATCTACCTGAGCTAACACCAGGTCAAGCAGATTGGACCTCAGTTTAACATATCATTCAAAGGATGAAATACTCAGGAATCCAGCACTCTTCTAATGCTACACTGCAGTGTCAGCAATCCAATCACCTGGAGTGGCAATAGAACCCACAACTTTGTGGTCTTCCACACCAAAAATGGGTGTGCTACCTATTGAGCCACTGACAATAGCATGCAATTTAAGCTAAGGTTGACAACAAGTTAACATATCTGTGTTTTACTCATCCTACTCACAGCATGCAACACAAAAACCTCTACTGTTTTAACCCTGTCACCTAACATTCCCTAAGAACATTCATCCTGCAACATAATGTAATAGACTGTTGCTTCTGGTAGCACATAACTGAGTGGAGGGAAATGAGAAGATCCCTATTATACATAAAACCAATTTGAGGATATATATATATATATATATATATATATATATATAATCTTGCTTATACAATGGTGGACAAACAAATGAGTAATATGATTCAATGGACAAAAAAATATTATTGTGAGTATTCAAAAAGTAATTCAGGAAAAAATCCCAACATTAATAGTCAACTGAAATCATATAGTACTCTCTAACAATTAAGGTAATGTAAACTGCTGCTCAGCTTAGCAACATAAAATTGAACAAATCATACTATGAGTACAAATGAAATGATAAATTGGAAAATCTACATTTGGATGATAAGAAGAAGTGGCAATTTCTAAACTGGGTCATCCATAATAAAGAACACATAAAGCAATATGCTCATCCATGCTCTCACCTGATGATAACCAACCCAGTTAAAATCACTCAGTTTGATTACGTTGCCATCTACCATGGTTTACCCAGGTAGTTATAAAAGATAACATACCTACATAATGTCAATAAGCAGAAAGACCAGGTCACTTCAAAGAGCTGCAAGACAAGTTGCAAAAGGTGTAAGAGTCCCTGGCCAAAAAAAGATTCCCTATTAGATGAACAAATTCTTAAAATGTCGAATACGACATGCTTGACAACTTTTAAGTGAGAGTTCATCTAAGCAAAACATCAAAATGTCGAAATAAGGAGTTTCAAAAAGTTATAGATGGCCAGCCATCAGGATAATTTTACAAAACACTTTTACAGAAGATTATGCGCATTTGAACTTTGTGGCATTTTAAGCTATTTATCTGTACTTAATACATAATATAGATGCTATATCTTATAAGGTGTAATCAAAGCTGACATATAGCATTTTCATAGTATTATAAACAACTAAACCTAGTAAAGCATGCAAACCATAACAACTATACAAGGGTCAACTAAAACATTTGTATATTTATTACTTGTAAGTTGAAATGGGAAAATATAATATAATACAATATAATATAATATAATATAATATAATACAATATAATATAATATAATATAACAGGGACATATAATCATTTCACAACTTCTTACTGGATGAAATACCATCTGCACATATTGCAGACCTTTTAAATCAAAAGACAAACCAATCCAGTTCAAATATGTCTGAAAGCAATAATCATAATTACATATTATAATCACTAAGCATATAGTCATAAAAGTTTTATAATATTCACCACCAATTATTTATTTATATGTTTTACATCATAGCAAACTGTCAACATATTTTTTTCCCATAAAGTCCTTTCCCTTGAATCCAAACAGCCTTTTCACTGGCTAACCTCAATAAAAATAATATTGCTCATTCTGGTTGATAATTATTTATATTTTTGTTATATTTTAACAGCCATGACATTTTTGTAATATTCTTCATTAAAACTTCAATTAAAGGATGTTAAACCTAAACATAACCAAAAATATGCTTCCATGTATCAAATACCCCCTCCTCACACCTCTGATAGTGTGACTGTACTGTTGGGAACATCTCCTCAGTCTTTAACGGATGCAAAAATATTTGGGCAAACACAGATAAAATTTTAAATGTTGTAGATTTTTTGGCATATCACATAAACTGAAAAATCATCTTCCAAGTGACTTAATCTGGTTAACACTGACCTAGCCTTTTCTAACATTAGTTATAGTTTCTTTATCTAAAGCTTACAAAGTTATACATGTTCTGTTAACTAATCCTTTCATCACACAATTTTCAGCCCTACCCAATAGTATGCAAAGACTATATGCCTTGCCATCCCAATCAATCCTTCATACTTAAACAGTTTGATACTTTTAGACAACACTGAGCTTCAGCCAAGTACTACAGTTTGAGCCAACTCTAACTGTTCCAAAAACACATTCATTATTCCATTGTCTCAGTTTCTTATGCAGAAGTAGCTTTGCATAAGTATTTGCTTCCAGCCTTGAACTAATATTATGCATAGTCACTAATAACTGCATTATTTCATAAAGTGAATTTAATCTCCTGGCATAATACATCAGTAACTTTCAAACCTACTCACATCTGCAGTAGTCAGTTAAACATGGTAACATTTTTCCCTCTGGCCTCATGTTCCCACATAAATACTCAATATATTACTTTAATCTATACTGCATCATAATACAAATAAAGGTCAAGAACATTTAAATCTTTTTCCTCCTTCAGGAGTGTATTTTTTTTCCATTACACTTGAGTCACCCCACACATAATCTTGCTTCATGCTTTTAACTCAGTGTTGGCTGAGAATACTTTAAATGCATATAATGTCAGGAGTAAAAAAAAAGGTAAAACTCAGAACTCTGACATAGTTACAGTCCATTCATCTTCACCCAGGGAAATCCCCTTTTATTTTTTTCTTTTCACTCATCAGAGGTATTTCATATAGATTCCCCTAAGCTATGACATAGTCACATAGCAAAGTACTTAAGATGCTCTGCCTTCCATAAATAGTCATATTTTATTTGCTTAGAAGGGACTAAAATGCATTAGCACTACCCTGTCTGGTCTTATTTATCTTATATCTTAAAAAGAAACAAAAAAACTGGTATTAAAACTGAAATAAATTATCTATGCTCTGCTGCAAATAAAAAGTCTTCTTTGTAAATGGCCTTTCCTGCATCTAGATTTATTTTCACTAACTTCCTTCTGTAATCATGTAGCTTATGTTATAATTCCAGTTTTCAAAATATTATTAAAGATCTAGATTCCCCCTACAATTTCACACTTGACTGATTTTAATTAAGTGTGGGCTATGCCTTATCTACCTCTTGGCCATAGTTACCATAAATAGTTTAGAATCATGATTTAATGCTGAAATGGATCTATACAAACAGGCCACACTTGCATATTTTCCTTCTTTTGGAATAGTGGTAGTCACCATCACTTTTTGTGAGAGAGGGATCTCTTCGTTTCTAGAAGAAATTATGTTAAAGAGAGTAACTCAAGAGTAGGTTATGTTTCAGGAAGGAGAGAGAACTTCAACTTCTGTCTGAAATTTCCAAAGTTTTCATATTAAATCCCTTTAAATCTTAAAAATAAGTCACCTTGAGTCAATATCCATTTTAAGAAGTTGTATTTGGATTAGCGATTTTGTCTATGAACCTCATCATGTCAGGAAAAACTTATACTATACTGGCTAAAGGATTGCTTTTTTATCCTAATTTCAGTAAAGGGGCATGGGAAGAGCAGTTGTGATTGGTTTTCCTATTAGCCTTTTAATTGGCTGCAACTGAAGCTTCTTGGTTGGTTGTGCTTCCTTGCTACTAATTTGCATGTGGATTTCAGAATTAGCATTTAAGTGGTTGCAATTGAAGTTCCCTGATTGGTTGTGCTTCCTCACTACTACCAGATGCAATTTGGCTAGTCTCTAGAAGAAGGGTCTCTAAATCAAATGACCATGAGAGTTGTATGATGACTAGCACACTCAGCCAAGGGCTACGATCTTGAAAACAAAATGAAAGGTAGTCAATGCAGGTAAGAATATAGTGGAGTAACATCCTTCACTTAGGTTCATGACTGGTTTGAGTTTACCTTGTTATATATCTTAAGTAAACAATGTATTTATTATATTTTCTTTAGCCAACTCTAACTTGTCTTATATTATTGGTCTCCTTCCTCTGTAGTAACTTTAGCTAAGAGTATATTTCTAAACTAAATTAATGCCTCCTTTTATATTTTCTATAGTTATTTTCTTTTTTGCTACATGTGTTGATAATGAAGAAATGTCCAATAGTGACCAGACAAACTCCGTACTACTGTAACTGTTATACTTTATTTGTCTCAGTACAAATTCTTAACAAACGAAAATGAAGAATAATAATAGCCCAAGACCACAAGATAGTGTACGTAAGCACTTTCATTTACTCAAATACAGCAAACCTCTACAGACAAAAGTCAATACATTAATCAACTTAAATACTGTGCAAAAATGACATCATCACGTACATTTAGCAAAACCTGCCCACATTTAAACTAACAACAGCCAAAAAGTGAAACATCACAAATACATTTCATCAAATACATCAAACTCATCCATTAATCAAAGTTATTCTCATTAACAAATCAGTATCATACTTGATTATTACATATAATTATAATGATTTAAAAAAAAAATTAAAAAGAAAAAAATATATATATATATATATATACATATATATGTATATGCACATGTGTAAAAGACACATGCTACAAAATTACTATTTTAAACTTATAACTATATAACCATCCTTAAAAAAAATTTTTTTTTTAATTTTTAAAAAGGAAGGATGACAATTCACAAATATATACACACACATATATACACACATATGCACACAACGTTTTATAATTCCACCAAACAAGGGACATCATAAATAAATTTAGGGACTGTAATTAACTATATCATCTCAGCAAGGATTTAATTTTAAGCATACATTTAATGGATAAGCTATCATTAAGCCCTGGGGTGTATGGGCATTAAGCCTAAGTTGCCAGGCTAATTCTTTTTCATCTAATCTTAAAGATGTTGCCCCCCCCCATCATTATCTATTACCTTGCTGATAGCTAAAAACAGGAATTCATGGGTGGGGTTTAAACTCACAAGCCTAGCCAAAGCATTATTCAAATTCATCTTATTAATATTATAAATATGCTCATAAATCCTAAGCTTCAAAGATTCAAAGATCTTTCCATCTTTCCAACATAAAACGATGGGCAAAACTGGCACATGCTCAAATAAACAACCCCCTTTGACTTACAATTAAATTTCCCTTAACTGGGAAATTATGGTTTCATATTGTGAAAGTATTACTGGTGTTAATATATTTACAAGATTGACAATGCCCACGTTTTGATATACCATAATAAGGAGAGTGAGTGTACGACATACAATTCTCCAAAATTGCTTTCAGGTTCCAGCCCCTCCTAAAAAACACTGTTGGTATATCACCCACTTTATCTCGAATGGATGTGTCCTCATAAAGGAAACACCAATTTTTTTATCAAAATATCCCTCAATAAGGGTGCATCAAGTGAAAAAAGTAGTAACAAATCCAACTGTGTTAGCCCTAGGGGTTTGTGGGTGTGGAGGTTCATTATCAATTATTGTACCGGTTGATCCAACCAAAGGATCCTGCCCAACAATAAGCGACACACAATCATCTTCTTGTGTAGGGACCACTTCCTGTCCAGTTATGTCCCCCATCGACCTGCCTCCAATCACATGTTCACACTCACTTAAACCAACCAATAATGGTTTAAATATCCCATCAGTTCTTTTGATGTGAACTTCACTGAGGTGAACTTCACTGATTAACTGGCCCACTAATCTCGAAGGGTAACCCCTCTTAAGGAACATTTCCCTGAATAAGTTACATTCTTCTGAAAAGTCAGTGTCAAGAGTCAAGATCCTTGCTGCCCTGACAAGATGACCTTTACTAACTGCTCTCTTCTGATGGTAAGGGTAGGAGCTTGTGTAATGCAAAAAGGCATTTGAGTATGTGGGTTTCCTAAAAATCTTGGATGCAAATCTCCTATTACTCCTATCCTTAGCTAATTCAACATCCAGATATGCTATTTTTCTTTTTGAAAATCACAGGTGAATTCCAAAAAACTAGTGGACCCTGAGATATAGTGTACAAAGTCTAATGCCATAAATTCATCACCTTTCCACATGATGACGATGTCATCCAAATAATGGATGTACCACACAGCCCTCTGTTGGAAAACATCATCCTTAAATAAAAAAGTTTTTCTCCCAGTGGGCCATTACAATATTAGCAAAAGTGGCTCAACAGGGCAAGCCCATGGCCACACCTGTCTTCTGCAAATAATATTCTTTATTAAATATAAAGAAGTTATTGCTTAATACTAAGTCCAATAGGTAGTCAATGTATGTATGTGTGTTTATATATTTGTGAATTGTCATCCTTCCTTTTTAAAATTTAAAAAATTTTTTTTTTAAGGATGATTATATAGTTATAAGTTTAAAATAGTAATTTTGTAGCATGTGTCTTTTACACATGTGCATATATATATATATATATATATATATATATATATATATATATATGGTTCTACCTGACATGTTCGACATACCACATAACCGACAAGCACTTAACCGACACGAGAACACTGAAAACTGATATCACCGACAACTGAAATAACCGACTATGAAAACGTCGACAGTGATATGCTAATAGCGCCTCTCGCTCCTACCACGTTCCAGGTAACATAAATAGTTGTCTGTAATCAGCATAGCATTATTTTCCTGTGAGTCTACTGTATGATATATCGTTCCCAGTACTCCTGGACCACTATCTTCATTAGTAGCCATTCCGTCCTCGATGCATTGCACCAGGAAGTATTACTGCCAAATGTGCAAGTCAGAGATATCGTCACAATAGTTAGCTAACAGTAATATAAATCATTCAGCACAACTTACAAAAACTTACACAGAACAAACCTACTTGATAGTAAGTGTAACGCTTGATAGTGACAGTGGTGAAAGACATCATTAGCAAGTAATGAGATGCTCATCAGTTAAATACGTTTGACAGTAATACTTCCTGGTGCAATGCATCGAAGACGGAATGGCTACTAATGAAGATAGTGGTCCAGGAGTACTGGGAACGATATATCATACAGTAGACTCACAGGAAAATAACGCTATGCTGATTACAGACAACTATTTATGTTACCTGGAACGTGGTAGGAGCGAGAGGCGCTAGTAGCATATCAATGTCGACGTTTTCATAGTCGGTTATTTCAGTTGTCGGTGATATCAGTTTTCAGTGTTCTCGTGTCGGTTAAGTGCTTGTCGGTTATGTGGTATGTCGAACATCTAAGGTAGAACCATATATATATATATATATATATATATATATATATATATATATATATATATATATATATATATATAATATATATATTTTTTTTAAATCATTATAATTATATGTAATAATCAAGTATGATACTGATTTTAATGAAAATAGCTTTGATTAATGGATGAGTTTAATGTATTTGATGAAATTTATTTGTGATGTTTCACTTTTTGGTTGTTGTTAGTTTAAATGTGGGCAGGTTTTGCTTAATGTATGTGATGATGTCATATTTGCACAGTATTTAAGTTGATTCATGTATTGATTTTTGTCCGAAGAAGTTTGCTATATTTGAAGTAAACGAAAGCGCTTACGTACACTATCTGGTGGTCTTGGGCTATTATTATTCTTCATTTTCTTTTGTGGAGTACATTCGTTTTTGGATGTTCTTTTTGTTTTCAGTAGAAATTCCTGCCAAACAGTTAATTCTTTCAGAGCTATTTCAATTCTATTATAACACAGCTAGACAGATGAGGAGACTAAAGCACACTTAGTCAAAGACGTCACTACCAAGTGAAAACATACTGTCCAGTTTATATACTCTTTTCAACCAATGTTATTTTTAATGTCCTTGTGACTTGTTCTTCTGGTTTCTGTCTGTGTCATGAAAAAGTCCATGGTTATTTCATGCCCTTTTTTGGTCCTCACTGTATCTGAAGACTTCACAAAGGTCTCTGCATGTCATCTTTGCGTCACTTGATCTGTCTGCATTTTATTTATTTATGTATCTGAAAGTCAAGAAAGTCAACTTCCTTTTTTTCTATAACAGGATGCCTTTACAGTAAAGCCCACAGCTATATGTTATTAATATCTAAGCTGAACATGTACAAGAAATAACTGTTCTTGCAAAGCAAGCCATATTATTTTGAAAACTGCTGTTTGGCCTTGCACATTTCCTTTCACTGTACACACAGTATATTGGGGAAAAGCATTTAAATTTACACAATATCTATCAGATAATACTTATGAAACAACTCTATTTCATGATAGGATCTGTGCTATAATTTGTCTCAGTCTCTTCTCTTCTCTTAAACCTGCCAAAGTTTCTGTAACCTTGTTGTTAAAGGTTGATAGCTATTTTTTATATCAGTGAATTGTAAAAATGCATATCTTTTAATTATGCCATCATAAAGTCATAATTCCTGCAGAAGGCTTTCTCAGTTTCTTGTTTCATCTTTGCCACTTCTCAATGTACTGTCAAATTGCCATCAGAGAGTTTACTTTGCAGTTTTTCTAATTACTTCCTTTCTTTGTTAAATCATAATCAGTGAGTTGATTTTGCAAGCCTTTTAACTGGCCCGTCTAATATGTTATCTCATTGTGTTCTCACTTTACCAAACAATTCATGTCATAGAAACCTTTATTTCATACGTAATATAATCTTAAAAGCATCCATTGTAGTTATCAGTACCTGATCATTCTGCTCCAACTCAACTAGATTGTCTCCATTAATTGTTTACACCAGGTAATACAGGATTTCTGTATAAAATAGGAAATGCCAATGCCTTGTTAATAAACAAGAGAACACTAACACATGCACAGCACATTCAAGGGGTGTGTAATCTGATATTGCTGTAAGCTGAAGCTTTACCATACTCATTATATAAACATGTTCACCAGTAATACACACCTTCTGAATTCTCAATCTTGATTTATACCTGTAAACATAAAACTTATACTCAGTCTGTCCTGCTTTAATACCTGAAGCAGTAGTTGATGACTGGAATAATGGGGGTGGGGTGGGGGTGGAATAATGGTTAAGATGTTTACTTAACAGACACATGGTTTAAGGTTTAATTCTCACCCTTGGTCAATGACTAAGCATGTAATAGTCTGCAGACTGACTTTATGGTATTTACCTATGAACCTTAAAATAAGTACTCACATATCACCTTAGATTTGAAATATAAAAGAATGGAGGTCCTCCCTTAACCTATTAAATACTTGTTACTTTGTTCCAGCCCCATAGATAAATATTCAAACTCTTGGTCCAATAGCACAGAGTCAGGGCATTCATCTGTGCTTCTAGTAACTCTAGGTAGGGAACAGAGACTTGGAACTCTGGATGGACTAGTCTGAGGGATAGGATGAAGCAGCTGACAGCCAGATCTTCTATCCCAGGGGATGAAGGTCTGAGGTGAACTGTCTGCTACCTGTGAAACCCATGACAGAGATCAGAAGCCTTGAAGATTATCAGATAAGCAAGGGGGAGTGACAGATGTGCTAACAGCATTGCATGTTACACCTTCAAGTATAAGAATTGTGACAGATTGTTGACACAGAATGATGGGTTGTGGCATCCAGGCCACAATGTTCCATAAGCTCCTCACTCCACGGAATTTAGAATTTGTGCTGCAAACCAACTTCATGAGAAGTCAAGAGGCCTTCCTGGTGAATGGACTCATCTGGTATTGTCCAATAAAGAGCTATAAAGGTACTTGAGTATAGTAGATTGGGTGTTCAGAAATATAACAGGTAGCCAGCAACAGGTTGGGAGGATAGCAAGAAAAATTAAGTATGTACAAGTCTTCAAGTTCTGCAGGCAAACTTATGCCAGAAACATTACCCACTGATAACTGAAGAAAAAAGAGCAAGTCCTCTACAAGATGTTGCATGTAGCGTTCCTAGTCACTACTTCTTTTTTTTGGAAATACGTTAATAAGGAAGAACCCTCTACATCTAAGCCCATAAGATAAGCAGCCACACAATCCAACATTCTGGTCATTGGAGTCTCTGTTGAGAGACACACTGATGTCACTCTCAAAAGGCTGAGTGGAGAGAAATTCAACAGTCATTTGATTATTAGAAGCCAGGCTCTACTGCATTATGCAAAAACTCACGTCACCATACCACAAGTACTAGTATGACTCAGTCATAGTCCATGTAGGTCTGAATGACATGAAACATACCTCTGTAGACTATATGAAGAAAGACATCATGGAGCTGTTGGAGTATGTTTCCCAGGCTGACAGGAGTCTATCATTGAGCAACATTTTACCTTCTCCAAGGATGATGTCACAATATGAACAGAAATTAATGACTTTAATAACTGGTGTCATTCTAAGGGTGTGCAATATTTGTCAGGATGGAGGGAGATAGTCAACAGACCACACTGCTTTGTCAGAGATGGTCTTTGCCTCTCCCCTCTAGGCTTTCGAATATTAGCTAAAACATTGTCTTCCCCCATAGTGCCTTTTTTAGGCAATGCCATATTGAAAGTACTTCTGAGATAGCAAATCCATACCAAGAAAATCTAAAAGTGTTACTATGCAATGCTTGGATTCTCAACAAGAACCTTCATTCCCTACAAGCACTCATAACTCTAGAGAATGGTGACATCTGTGCAGTCACTGAGACATGGTTTAAAGCCATGGAGAACACACCAGCAGTGCCAGGCTATAATGCCTTCCACACATTTAGACCAACTACTACACAGACATGGACTAAAGGTGGAGGCACTTTAATTTACATAAAAATAAATATACTTTTAGGCTGGTCAAACAGGACAATGCACTTGAGCTTCTCCACATTCAAATCATCATAGGTAAAATCTCATACCATTTCATTGCAAGCTATAGGTCCCCCTCTATGACCCAGGAAACCCAAAATATGTATTTAAGCTTACTTGAAACACTCACCATCCAGCCTAATACCATATTCATGGGCGACTTTTATTACCCCACTACTAATTGAGAATCATATATGACACCAAAAGTGCAGGCACAGAGAATCCTGGATTTTGTAAACACAAAATCCCTGGACCAGATTGTCAATACACTAACGAGGGAGACAAACATACTGGATCTAGCCCTTAATAATATGGTAGAGCACTGCACACCAACTAGTGTAATGTCCTCTCTGGTAAGGACAGACCACAGAATGGTCTCCATAGAAGTAAAAATAAAACCTGAAACCCTAGCTAACCCTGGAATATTCATGAACAGCTCTAAGGCTAATTTCCAACCATCAAGTGATAACCTGACAAAATTTCAAGCCCAAATAACCACTGAGAACACTGCTGCCTATGCAGAACTGCACAAAGAAGGACTATACAAGCCTGTTAATTGCTGCATAAAGACAGCTGTACCCACCAGGAATAAGTACAGAACTAACTCGTGGTGGAATCACAAGATCAATAGACTGTATAACAGAAGGAAGAAAATCATGGCAAAAATGAAAAGGTGCAGCACCCAGCAGGATAAAAGCACTCTCATCATATTAAACAAACAACTCAGGGACAAATAAAGTCTATCAAAGGTAAATTTTATGTAAATTTGGCTTCTCACTCCAAGGGCAACCACAAGGCATTCTTCAGCTATGTTCACAATCTCGCAGTACACAATTGTGTGCAGAGCTCATTGTAAATGGAGCCACCTATACTGATCCAAAAGATATAGCGACCCTACTGGCCGACAAATTCAGCTATAACTTTACCCCTCCCTCACCTCCCCTCAGGAAATACCATTACACATATAACTACCACTATTATCACTAGGGAACAGGTCTTCAATGCTCTCTTTAAGGCCAAGGACATTGCATCAGTGGGTCCAGACAATATCTCAGGATGCCTTCTAAATAGCATGAAACATGACCTCTCAGGCCATCTAAAATAGTTATTTAACCACAGCCTTCAAACAGGCTTTGTGCCTCACAAATGGAGAACAACAACAGTCATCCCTCTGCATAAAGGTGGGCCATCTGCAGACCAAAGAAACTACAGACCCATAAGTCTCACTTGTTTCATATGCAAAGTCGTAGAAATAATTATTATGGAAATGATCAGTATAATGATATAGGAAACCTCAAAACACTGGACCCACCCCAATATGGTTTTGTCAAGGGCAGGTCATGCCTACTCAACCTAGTGGACTTTTCTGAGAAGGTCACCAAAGCAATGGATAAGGGCACACTGCCTACCTTGACCTGGCCAAGGCATTTGATGCAATATCCCAGTTAGGCATTGCTGATAAACTCAAGAGGTTAAGTATAAAACCTTATTCCACCTGATGGATAACCAGCTGGCTGACAGACAGGACCCAAGAAGTTAGAAGTGGAGAGTTCACCTCTACAAAGAAGCCAATCACAAGCAAAATCCTTCAAGGATCAGTCCTGGGACCACTCCTTTTAGGCATTTACTTCTCTGAAGTCAAGGCCAGTGTCAAGGGCCTCTGGCTGACCAAATTTGCAGACAACTGCAAATTAGGAGCAGTTCTAGAATCCTACACTGGCACTAATGTTCTCCAGGAAGGGCTGACACAGACAAGTAACTTGTGTTAGAGCCATGAATTAAAACCAGATGTCAAGAAATGCATAATAGTATCCTTCTGCAAGTCATCTATCTATCATATTGACAATACATCCCTAAGAGCCAACCCAGTAGTCAAAGACTTGGGGACACACATAGACAATAAGCTAGCCTTTGACCATCACGTGTCTGTAGTAGTGAGGAAATCATTTCATGTTGTGCAACTTATAAACAAAGGTATGTTTACACATCATCGCATTTAATAACACCAACTTCAAATGTGTGGCTCATGGAGTATAAAGTCATAAGAAATGGACTAGAGTTCCCTTATATCCTACTTTTTCTCAATGGCAAGGAACAATCAAATAAGATAGTCTGAAACAAAATACTTCCTTCAATCCCTCAAACATGCTTTAAAATCCCCAGTGGCAACAGATTTTTGCAGAAACATAGCATAACTCTTGTTATATGCAATATTCTCATTTTATCTATAGTATTACATTTATGTGAACATACATACTTTGTATTAAGTACCCTTTATATTAAGTATTTCATATGTTTAATGTCTCACTAATTTCAAAAGTTCAAAGTACTTAATATCAAAAATGGCCTGCTACAAACCAGTACCTCATTTGCTATAGGGTTCCCCTCCCATCTCTAAATATCTAACACAATTTATGTAGTAACATTCCCCTTGCAACATACAAATTCATTAAAACAGATTATTTGCATGTATTTGAGATGTGACATAAAATTATATGAAAGATCATTATATTTGAAAGCAAGTCCCTAACCATCAGTATCCATTCCAGATTAATTTGCATAAAAACTGCTTTGTCATACTTTCAGCTGCTTCTTTATTTCTTTTTCTTTCTTTCATTCTTTCATTTTTTGCACTGTACAGTGCATAAATATGGCATTCTTTCAATCACAGATCTTTGAAACATTTTCACCTTTTTCAAAGATTCAAAGCAGATTTCAGTTTTACCACAAGCCTCCACATATGGCATCACAGTTTTATCTTCATTCCACAATGTCTTATATTCTCTAAATGCATTCAGGTCTTCTTGGGAGTCCATGATTATTTTAAATCCACTTGAAAAAATAAATCCTGAAAACAACTTTTGTTGACTTTGTTAAACTTGTGAGAAACTGAAAAGCATTTGCCTCACTTCATAACAT
Source organism: Protopterus annectens (assembly GCF_019279795.1). NCBI lineage: Eukaryota > Metazoa > Chordata > Ceratodontiformes > Protopteridae > Protopterus > Protopterus annectens. The sequence continues at coordinate 1,026,847,440 of NC_056747.1, forward strand.
TAATGTTTGGAAGGACTCTGATGGGAGGGAAGGAACAATTTCTGTTCTTAGTATTTATATGAAAGTTTTCACAACATAAATTGCATATTTTATAGTAAAGTACTGTTCTTGTATGTGATAAAGTTTCTAAAGTAAACAAATGCCTTTTCTTCTTCTCTTCTCTTTCTTTCTTCCTTTTTGGTATTATGAAAGGTAGGAATTATGCATGTCAAGAAGAGAAGCAAAGCTAGACAAAAGTATGTTTAAGTCAATAGGCTGTAATCTTGGATTGTTGAGGTGGGGTGAGATGTGAAGGTACACATACCGTAACATGTAAAGCTGATATGTTTTCTCTTACTTTTACATAGGTGAATGTCTGAATTAAAACTCTTAATAGAAACAAGTAAATATGAGAACACTGAATTTAATGAAACGTTTTCCTTTAGCAATAAATGTTTTAGCCTGTCTTTCAGGCTGCATCAGAGGGCTACACTTTTCTTTCTTCTCTTGTGTTTCCATGTAGACAAGCTGATAATAGAGCAATAAAAGACAGAACACTTGTTTCTTCAAGGCAAAAAGTTAATGATTTCTGAAAACATGCAAGTTGTTTTCACATTTGGGGGGGATAAATATAAAAAAAGAACATACACCAATTAGTGTAAGTAGAAGCAAAGGCAATAGCATGCATCTTAGTATGGATAACCTCAATTTCAGGTTAATTAGGGCATGTGTTAGAAATGTTCCTATTATAACTTCATTATTTGAAGATGTACACAGTTCTGTGTATTTGTCTTAAGTTAACAGGTTATGAGCATTTCAGGGGTGTTTTTTTTTCTGTATGAGAGTTTTTGTTAAAAGAGAATGTTTTGTAAAATGTGATATAGGTTTCAGTGCTGATGACAAGAAAAAAAAAGGATAAAAGATTAACATGACAAACATTAATGGGTACTTGTATCTCAAAAGTTGGAAATAGACATTTAAAAAAGCAGCCATATATAATAGGTGGGAATAATGACTTCCTACCATAATGGTGACACTTTCCATATTATCTTGGAATGTGCAGGGTCTCACAAGTACAAACAAAAATGAAAGAATATTTAATTATATTAAGGCATACAGAGTGCAAATAGCAATGGTACAGAAGACCAATTTGGAAAGAACTGATCATGCGAATTTGATAAAGAAAAGATTTCAGAATGGATATTATGCAGAATATCTGTTACAAATGAAAAGAGAAGTACTTATATTAATTGCTAGATGAGCTATAGTAGTGATAGAAGAGGAAAAAATCTAATAATGGCAGATTTGTGGTAGTAAGTGACTATTGGTAAGGGATGAGGATTACACTGGCATGTATTTATATTCCACGTAAAAATGCTTTTATGAAGCTTTAAAAAATTGGGAGAAATAATCTTTCAGCAAGGAATATTACTTATAGGTGGAGAATGGAATTTGATTTGCAACAGTGAGGATGTATCTTGGGGGGGCTAGAAGGGAAAATATAACAAAAATAATTGGTATGAAAGACAGGAATTAAGTAGTACGAATTTTGACAGAATTTACATATTTTTCTCCAATGTATAATAACGGGGCTAGAATAGAAAGAAATTATATTTTACAGGAACATGTATATTTAACTGAGGACTTTGACACACATCAGTAACTATTTCAGATCATGTGGCAATAATTACTAAGATAAAAATGCAGCTTAATGAAATAAATATGAGACACTTGCCCTTCTCCACCTACTTTTTAAAAAGAGAGGAATTTAGGGAATGGGTAGTGCAAATTATTCAAGAGTTACTAGGGGAGATAGGAAGCACATAAGTTATAGATAGTGAGATAAATGAAAGTACTATTTAAAATAGGGTAGGAAAAACAGAAAAAAGATATGGTTAAGAAGTAATAAATTATTTAGAAGGACTGACAAAGGTTGAAGTATTACAAAATAACAGAAATCTCACCGAACACGTAAAGGTTCAACTACAGAGTGCTAAATACAAAATAAGGGAATACCTGGATAATATGCATAAGTTTAGAATGATTGCTGTTAAGCAACTGTGTTTTTATAATAACTTCAGAACACAAAACAATTGTCACAATGATGTAGGCAACAGAAAGTAGAAAGGGTTGTTGCAAACTCGGGGAGCCTATAGCAAGAAAATAGGTAGAAATCCTATAAAGGTATTAGAGATATTTAAGAAATTTCATGAACATTTGTAGAAAGCAGAGCACTGGGGAAATCAGGAAAAAAAACACTGGAAATATTTATGGAAGACTTAAATATGCCAAGGTTAGTGGTAGATGAGGCTTAACAACCAACAATTAAAGATAAAAGAAGATGAAATAAAAATGGTGATGTACAACCGATCTGCAGTAAGGTATCCAAGAATAGATAGCATTCCAGTGGAAATTTGGAAGATTCATAGAAGGGAAAACTGAAAGTTGTATCTTAGCAAGTCTTGATGTCAAGAACTTATTTACATCTATTCCGAACGAATTTGGTATACAAGCCGTTTATGAGCTTTTGAATGAGACTACTAACTTTACAAATAGTGACATCAGTCTATTTGGCACACTATTGGACATGGTTCTTAACAACAATCTTTTCATATTTCAGAACAAACTATACATGCAAAAATGGGGAGTAACAATGGGCACCCCCTGTGCAAACACGTATGCCAATCTTGTAGTGCACCAATGGGAAAGGACTTACTTATTAGACAGCAGCTTTTTTAATAGTGTCTTATTATACAGAAGATTTGTTGATGACATACTATTGTTTTGGAATGACACTTTAGATAATTTAAAGGAATTTATACAATATCTTGAATCTACAACAGATTTTTTGAGATTCACTTTTACGCATTCCTATAGTACTATTGACTTTCTAGATATTACTATTAAGAAAGGTATGAATAATAGTATCATGACAACACTTTATAGAAAACCATGTTGGAAAAATGATTTACTTCATTACAACAGCATGCACCCTAGGTTTATCTTTCCGAATGTCATGAAATCTCAATTTATTAGACTCTCAAGGCTCTGTAAAGACCCTTGTCAATTTAGAGAAGAGGCTAATCATCTGGAAAGCTTATTTATAGAAAGAGGATATAATAAGAAACTAGTACAGTATAATAAAGAGACAGCATTGAAAGAAACAGAAACATCAAATGGAACAACTGAGTATCATAGTATTACCCAGTTTAAGATCAAGAAGAAAGTCAATATAATAACTAGATTTACAAATTACAATAAAGAAATTGTGAACATTATATCTAAGAATTGGCATGTTTTGACAGTAGATCATGACATACGAGATATAGCAGGTTTAAAACCAAGTTTTACCTACAAAAATAGTAAAAACTTAAAAAGACTTTTCTGCATGGACAATGATATCCATGAATCAAAAGAGAAACATAAGATAGAGAGGAATGGAACATTCCCTTGTAACAAATGTAATATGTGTAACATGATTGCAAGAGAACAGGATTTTATTCATCCTACTTTGAATTTTACATTTATTCCCAGGTTCCATGCAACTTGTAATGACACAAATCTGATATAACTAGCAGACTGCCTATTATGCAAAGCATTTTATGTTGGCATGATGACGAGAAAGTTTAGAGACAGACTTTATAATCATAAATATGATATAAAAAAACAAGATCAGCGTAATGCATTAGCAAAACATGTTGCAGCTTCACCAGGACATGGCTTTAGATTTAGGGTGTTGCAGAAAGTCAGGATTAACAAGAAAGGTGGAGATAGAATGAATCATTTAGAAAGGATAGAGTTGGACTGGATATTCAAACTATGTGCACACTGTGAACCAGGTTTAAACCAATTCATCAGTATCAAACCTGTTTTAGAAGGATGAAAATTAAAATAGATAAATGGCTTTTATTTGAATATAAATATGTCCTTTAATGCATATTTTTTGCTGTTTTTAGCAGTTAGTTATATATTAATTATCAGAGAAATGTTAATAATTAAATAAATGCATTTATCTGGACATTTATATGAATGTTTATTTTTATATTATTTTATATAATTTAACTCTCTCTCTCTCTCTCTATATATATATATATATATATATATATATACATATATATTTTTATAATACTTCTTTAAAGTTGAATGACTGTTTGTCAAGCCTAAGCTATTGAGAAATTTTTATTTAACATTTTTAATGATTGATATTAGAAAGTTTTTACTCACAAGTTAATGAATTTATTTGATGATTATTTAATTAATTATTATTTTGAGACTAATTGATACAACTATATAAGAGTGCCTGAAATTAAAATGAATTAGATCTGATGAAGCGTACCAGTGGTGTACGTGAAAGCGCTTATCCTGTTTCCATTGTTTGTTAAAATAAATTTTACTTTGTACAATTTGTACATTTTGGTGGTCCTTCGAAGTTTTTTGGAGATTATGCTGTTCGTTTTTACCAAGAAGGATCTTTGGGCAATTTCTTATACTACTTCTATTACATTATATTTTAAAAGGAGGTGAGACACCAACATCCTGGAAAAAAGATGTGGTGGCTGTAATGACCTACCTGATCTAGCTTCATAATGGACAAGTTCAGTTTTAAACCATGATTATAAAATGCTTATATCTATAATGGCTAAAATGATAGCAAAGATGATGCCATTGTGGAAAGGAGGTAAAGATTTGACAACATTAATAGAACAATGATGATCCAGAGGTAAGCAGAATTTAAGAAAACACCACTGTTATCGGTGGGTCTAGAAGTAGTGAAAACATTTGACAGAGTAAGCTGTGATTTTATCAGCAGGTCAATAGAAGCACTTGCATTTCCCGATATATTATTAAGGTTAACCAAAGGATATATGAGTGATCATTAGCAAAAATCAAAGTGGGAGAGTTTCTCTCTGATAACTGTATCTGAAAAAGGAACCAGTCAGGGGTATCTTCTTTTTCTTTTGTTAGTTGTGTTATATTTTGAACCATTTGCAAATAAAATAAGTGACTCAGAAATTCAAGGATATAACTGGTATGGAGTTCAAGAAAAGTGACTTTAATTGCAGATGATATTATATTGTACCTGATGGAACCAAAAATGGACATTTCTTTGTTGTGGAACATTCTGAGACAGTTCTGTTTTTGTTTCAGGATATAAAATTAATAAAGAGAAAACAAAGGCTATAGCTATAAACTATATATGCACATATGAATTGGTTCAACAATACCCATATTTATGGGGAATATGATAAAATTAGGTATTTAGGAGTATGGATTAAAAAGGATTATGTTCTGGCTGCTAAGGATATGTGGGAAGAGACTAATTAACAGTTAATACAGAAGCTGAGAAACTAGAAATTCTTGGATGTAGATATGGATAGCATGACACAAGCAGTAAAATGTTTAGTCCCTTTAATTTTATACACAGTTGAGGTGTATTTTTATCAATCACAGGAGATGTTGTGGATAGTAATTAATAATTAGTTGAATGGTTTTATTGGTAGGGGAAGAGAACAAGTGTCAAGTGGGATAAACTGATCCAATAAACAAGGAGGTTTAGGATTACCTGATTTATAGAGATATTTTAGAGTTGCACAGTTAAGGCTGTTATATACAATACAAGCAGAAAGCTACAATTCAAAGTGTAAATGGATGGTGATGAGGAGTAATTCAAGAAATAAGATAAGAATGGGATTTTGGATGCAGATTCTTAAGGAGAATAACAACAGTCATACAGAATATTATATTAATAAAGTGACAGAAAGGATACAAAGAACTAAGTCAACACAGGAATGGAGAAAGGAGATTCTGCTGAAGGGATGACTGCAATAGGGATACAAAGAATAGGCAAGATGAGACTGGACTTTTATAGAGGAAGCTGGCAAAGGAGCAAAAGTATTAGGAACAAATAATTAGAGAGGGAAAGGTAATAGAATGGGAAGAGGCCAATAAGACATTTGATTTGCAGGCTAGTAATTGTCTTACCTATCAGGAACTGATATCAATGTATAGACAAAAAGAAAGGAATGGGAGGGTCCTAAATGAAAGATCTGAGCTGGTTGAGTTTTTAACTGAATGTATAAAAGAAGCTGCTGGGAGGACATATGTATGGCTCCCAAATATGAAACGAAATCAAGAATATTTAGGATGTTTGCATGGAAGTGTTTACATAGATACTTTTATATCCCAAGCAAACTCCAAATAATATTTCCTCGGGAAGATGGCAAATGTTGGAAGTATGGATGGGAAAGAAATAGGTACCTGGGAGCATAAGCTTTTGGAGAGTAATGAGATGGCAGATTTAACAATTCCCTAAAGAGTACTCTATCAGGAATACTGGGTGAGCAGATAAGTGTAAATAAGGAAATTATTTTTTCAGCTGGGATACAGGATCTGAATTGCCTAGACATAGTAAGGCCTTGTTAAGTTTAATTCTGGTGGTGGCCAAATAAGCATCTACTAGAAAATGGAAATCAACATCGAAACCAGCTATACTTGAAGCATTGACTATTGTAATACAGATAAAAGAATAGGAAGTGGGATCTTTAGAAAAGGGAAAGAGTAGATTATATTGAAAAATGAAAATTCTGGGAACAATACATGCAGGAAATGTTTTGGAAGAGGAATGAGGTTTAAGAGAAGGCAGGGATTGAACAATTTATGCAATGTTGTTTTGACTATATGATATATAACAATATATGTGCTATATAATGTTTGTAAATGTGAACTTGTTAATATGGTTTGATTACGTTTATATGAATGTAAGTTTTGAAACCAAAAAGCAAAAAAAATAATAAAAATAAGAAACCCACAGGCCACAGAGACCCTGACAGATACAACCTCCAGTAAACATGCAGTAAAATGCAAAACAGTACAAAAATGATGGATTAGTGCTTTTGTTTATTAAATAAACAAAAGCACTAATCCACCATTTTTGTACGAAAATGCTAATCCATTGTTTTTGTACTGTTTTGCATTTTACTGCACATTTACTGGCCATTGTACATGTTAGAATCTCTGTGGCCTGCGGGTTTCTTATTATGAATGTAAGTCTGCCTATGTCACAAGAGATAAGTCAATTAAGGTGCTTTAAAAAAGGTTATATTTGGCATTACTAGTTTTCCTCTTTACTTTAATATTTGTAATAAGTTTTCTATTCTTCTGCGTGTTAGTCTTAAGTCACCATATATGATATTGTCCTTGATGGTATCTGTCTTCTGTCCATACAAGCAATTTTTCAGAAGTGGTAAAGGAGGGGGCGTGGCCAAGGATGAACACAGGATAGCAGCAGATTTCTTCAGCTCCACCAACATAATTACACTGACAGGAAATAATTACTTCAAAATTCAACTAATGTAATAATTTTCTTTCTAAAAACGTTTGGAATATCAGTATCTTGAATAATATCTAAAAAAGAAAGAAAATTTAAATAATTTTCCTGTCAGAAATCTTCTTGGAAATTTCTCTTTCATCACCTCTGTTCAGAATGAGTTCCAGTAAGGCTAACAGTCAGGATTCCAGCATCAAGAAAGAGCTTCAGTCTTTACTATCAACTATTAAGCAACTAACAACTAAAATGGACAGACTGGATGTTAAAAGTGATAACTTTATAGAAAAAAACCACAAAACAAATGGATTTGTTACATCAAGATTTACAACATCAGAAAGCTCAGATTACAGGTATAGAAGAGACACTTAATGATATGGACAACAGAATTCAGGAAGAAGAAATTAACATTGAATTCTTATTGAAACAGAACACACACCTTCAATCCAAACTAGATGACTTGGAAAACAGATCCAGATGCAATAATATAAGGATTTTTGGACTGCCAGAAAATATAGAAGGTAACAACATTACATCCTTTTTAAATACTTGGCTTCCCAAAACTTTAGATCTGTCAGAAGCATTTTCTTTTGGTATTGAAAGAGCCCATAGGTCTTTATCTAATTCTAATATAAATAAAAAGTATCCTAGATCAGTTATAATAAGATTTTTATCATCCTATGACAAGGAGATGGTATTAAAATCTGCATGGGCTAAAGCACCTATAAAAATTAATGAGGCAACTGTGCGTTTTGACAATGACTATTCTTCCTTGGTAATAACAAAAAGAAAAGTTTTTCTGCCATTAATAAGAGAGCTTAAGAAAGCACAGTTCAAAACTCATCTTTTATTTCCTTCCAAACTAAAAATCTTTTTACCGGATGGCCCTAGAATTTTTGAAGACTTGGACTCTGCTTTGCTGTATATTAAAAAAAATAAAATATTAGATAAAATAGAAGATATGGAATGGGCAAGTCCTTCGCTTAAGAGGATGGCAACAGGAACTTCTTGGAAGACTTCAGAGAAGCAAAAAAGACTAAAAAACAAATGACATGTTTTATATTTCTTTGAACTCTTTAATTACAGTTACTACATTTTCAAGAAAGCCACAAATATCTTAAGGATTTATTCAAAGTTATTTCTTTTGTGTGCAAAGAACTGATTTTGTTTTATAAATAATCAAACTTCCTGAGGAACAAATAACCTGATATGAATCAATTTGTTTCTCTTTGTGATAAAGAGACCTAAGGTTAGTAATTTGATACATTTCCTTTCTCTTCTTGTTTTAAATAATGGCATTCTCTTTAAACTAAACATTTAGTGAAGGGTGGGGGAGGGCAGAGAGAGGGGTTAGATGAAAAATAGGAAATAAGGGGAAAAATAATTTATTATTTTTTTAAAATTATTTATGCTGTTTAAATACTGTTGCTATATATTATACCATGACTTAATTGCTTAATACATGATTTCAAATAATATGTCATGATATAATTGCAGTTAACTAGAACTAAAGTAGTTGAAAGTAATATGTCTCATGTTCTACTTTATTAAAACAAACAGCAAGTAAAATATCTTTGTAGATACTCTTTGTAGGTTTTTTTTTTCTCTCTCTCTCTCTTATTTATAAAGTTATATACTTTTGATAATAATGGTATGTATATGTAATAAGCTCTGAATGAGAAAATGAAATGGGGCATATAAAAATAAGTTGTGTTTATGTTAAATAACTGAAGGCTTGGTTTCACTGTCATAGAGACTGTAATGACTTGTAAAGTGCTTCGAGAAGGTTTTGCACTGTTTAGATCCATTTGTATTACAAAATGAATGTCAGTCACTTACTTTTATTAAAGTTCCCACCAGAATGTTATGGGAGACAATCTGGGATGTGGGTTTCCTCGTGAATAGTGTCCTCGAGTTGTTTTAAAAGCTTCAACACTCAGAAAACGCGCAGAGAAGCTGAAAGCAGCCATTTTGAACTTTGACCCCTGATTTCACACTGACACATTGCAAATTCAAGAAGTAAACTGTTTCAGGAAGTAGAACTGCTGTTAATGCACTTTTGTGATGAAAAACAAACTTTATGACATCTAAATGTGAGTTTTTCTTTATAATAACTTACTTATTTAAAATGTAACTTATAAAATATAAAAGTTATAATGATTTTAAGTGACTTAATATGCCATAGTAAACAAATGAGATATTTTAGAAGGCATAGAAGGTAAAACTCATGCACACTTGTTTTGAAAGCTTATATGACTGCTGCACTTTAATGTATATAGATGCTTATGATTTAAAGATAAGTAATGTTATAAATCATTTGCCTTGACTAACAGACAAGTATATATATCATTATAATTATATTTCAGAAGAAATTGTCATGTGATATATTTTAAAGCTGCAGTTCAGATATATAAAATACAGATGGCTTTCATCACAATGATTTATGCATAACTAGGGATCAATATTGCTGTGCAGTATGTTCTTTTAACTTACACATGGGAATAATTATTTTATTTAATTGGCAATAATAAATATGAAAAGGAAGCTTCTGGTGCAAGTAATTTAAAGTTTTAAAGCTTTTTAACTGTATTGCTATGGCAGAAAGTGGGAATACCCTAATATAAGTAATGTCTGAGTCATAATAGCCTAAGATAATAAATGTTATTGAATTCAAATAAGCATAAACATATAATAAGAACTTATTCTTACAAACTTTTATTAAACTACCATATGGATATTCCCTTTTTTTCTCTCTCTCTCTCTCTCTCTCTCTTCTTTGCTCCCATTACCAAGATTGTTAGAATGCTATTTTGATTATGAGTTTATTATATAGAATAGATGTACATAGCAATATTCATTGTTTCTAAATGTTCTATATGTTTATATGAAGCTGTTATATAAATTGTTTAGCCTTGTTATAGTAGATAATTAAATTAAATGAGGTTAACTTTAGTTAATAATAGTTAGTATCGAATTAATCTGGTGGCAGCTGAAGTACTGCTGCTTAGGATAGGGGGATAACTTGAGTGGTATTTGCTACTCAAAGTTGGAGTTTTCAACTCCAGGCTGGGTGCACTGTTTAATCCAAACATTATTTTCACCTGATTATTGATGTGTGTATATAGTATCGACATCCACATCACATTTTATAAACTCATTGTCACTACAAATAAAAGTGAAAATTACACAAAATTTTATAAGATTGTCATTAAATACAGCTATAATTAATAGAACACCTAAAGGAGGAGACATAATAATACTTATTTTAGTAAATGTTATTCTGATTATATGTTTTATATGTTTATAAAAGTTAAATGGTATCTCTAAAAGGAATTTCTTTAAACATTAATGGATTGAATAACCCATGTAAAAGGGCAAGTTTAATGAGATATATTAATTTGCATAGAGCCAATTTAATATTCCTTCAAGAAACACATCTCCTGAAAAAGGATATAGATAAATTAGGCACTAATAAATATACAGTCTTGGTTAGCTCAGAACACACACAGAAAAAAGAGGAGTGGCTATCTTATGGAACAAAAATATGCCCATACCTAAAACTATTAAGTCTTATAAAGATGATAAAGGAATGTTCTGTATGGTTACAATACAGATTAATGGGAAAATATATACATTAATCAATGTATATTGGATACCAGGAATTGGCATTAATACAGTGAAACACCATCTCAATAAGATTATATAATTTTCTATAGGAGATATTATTTTAGCAGGTGATTTTAATTGTATCCTGAATGAAAAAGATACTACTACTATAGGAAAAAGGAAAATTACATCTAATGCAAAACATTTAAAGGATTTTATTAATTTATATCATTTGAATGATATTAATAATCAGATAGATTCTAAATCATTACCATACACTTTTTTTCTAACAGATATAAAACTTATTCAAGAATAGATAGAGTCTTTATTTCTAACCAAATGGTAACAGACTTAATTAATTCCAAGATCATTTCATGTCCTATATCAGATCATAATTCAATTGTCTTTGAATTTATGGTAAAGAGTACTTATAATGTTCAGATCAAAAGAATACCAGCATACTTAACTCAACTAAAGGACTATAAAGATTATATACTTACAGAGGTGCAACATTTCTTAGACTCAAACACTACACCTGATGTCTCCATTATTTACATTTGGGATGCTCTAAAATCATATTTATATGGACAAAGTATCAGATGGTATAATAATAAAAGGAAATCTTGGGACAAGGAATTAATAGATATTCAAAGCAAATTAGACTCATATAAACATAATAATAAAGAAAATATTACGGACAAAAAAGTCATTGAGGAAATAAATAAATTAAATGAGAAATACAAAGAAATTTTAAGCCATAAAGTCAAAATAACATTAGAGAAATATAAGTTTTGTCTTACTCAATAAGTCCCAAATACTTACATAGACTTAAAAATAAAACAAAAGGCTGAATAAACAAAATCATATCAAAGAAATTTTCTCCAGGGAAAAAGAAGAATGTTTCTAGTTTACCAGAAATATTAGATGAATTTAGAAATCACTTTCATAAAATTAACCACAATAACATTAATATGGATTCTAAAGATAAAATAAAGAAATTTATAACTACAAACGTGAACAAAAAACTTAATAAACAACAGACTAAATTAATAGATAAAAATATTTCATATACAGAGGTTATTACACAAATAAACAAACTTAAATCAAACAAAGCACCTGGTAATGATGGTATTATACCAGAGATTTATAAAATTCTTCCTAAGAGTACCTACTCATTAATACATAGGGTTTTCATTTCAGCTCAAAATGAGTTATTAACTCCCCCATCCTGGCAATACACATTTATTTTACCGATTTTAAAACACAATAAAGACCCAACCAGATGCACTTCATATAGACCTATTTCATTACTTAATGTTGACTATAAAATGTTCATGAATATTTTTGCTGACAGATTAAAGACAATCATTCCAGGTATAATAGATATAGATCAGACAGGCTTTATTATAAATATAAATACTTTTGATAATATAAGGAGAACTTTAACGCTAATTGATTATGCAAACAGGAAAAAGAAAGACTTAACACTTGTTAGTCTTGATATAAGTTCAGCATTTGACTCAGTAAGTTGGGACTACTTGTTTATCTTATTGAAGTGTACAAATTTCTCTGATGCATTTGTGAATTTAATTGAACATCTATATAAAGGAGCATTGGCTTACATTAAGATAGGAACATATGTCTCACAAAAAATACCCATATTAAAAGCTACAAAACAAGGGTGTCCACTTTCACCACTATTATTTACTTTAATAATGGAGCCTTGGGCTAATTTGATTAGAAACAGCACTGATATAGAAGGATTTGATATAGATGAAAATACAATATCTAAAATTCAACTTTTTGCACATGATGTTTTAATTACATCAGCAGGAACTAATTCTTCTATGCAGTCATTATTTGATAAAATGACAGATTTTAAAAATATCTCTGGTTTGATATTTAATGAAGAAAAAACTAAAATATTACCAATATACGCACTAAAAATGTCCTCACTAATGATTTTCACAAATATATACCCAACTCAGGTCAGATAACTTACTTAGGCATAATATTAACTAAAGATATTAAATCCATTATACATAATAATTATAGTAACTGTCTTCATAATATACAAAATCTTTTCAATAGCTGGAACAATATGTTTTTTACCATGGAAGAGAGACTCACAATTATTAAAATGATAATATTCCCTAAGATATTATACTTAATACAATCAATAATACTCCCACCTACAAAAATAATTATTAAGAAATTGAATTCACAAATGTTAAATTTCTTATGGGCACCTAATAGACCTAGGATTGCATTAAAGAAACATACTAACAGTTGGTCTCAAGGGGGCATTTCATTTCCAGACTTTAATTTATATGCTATCTCTTCTATTATAAAAGTTATTACTTTGTTAATAGATCAGTCATATGTTGCAAAATGGAAGGAATATTGGGAACTAATTAGCATTCACTTCATGAAAATATCATTAATACACAAAAATACTATTGTAAATAACCCCATGTTATGGTTACTAAAAGAATTTTGTACCTCATCTATTACACCAAAATATATAGCTAGTTATCCATTAAATATTATTATTATATATCGTAACTTTATATTTATGCATCCTAAGTATAAGGAATGGAATTTTATCCTATTCCCTATAATGAATACACAAGGTATTCTTTTATCATCCACCTCTGAAAGAATTCTTCTAGTCACGGAGAATGATTTAAAGTATTGGTATCAGTTGCTGTCTGACAATAAAGTAAAATATTTAGACTTCTTAAAGCAAGAATTTGATTTGAGAGAAACATGTTGGTTAGAGATTCAGACTTTTAGACAACATCTTATTAATAAACTTGATTTATTGTCTTTAACAGTTAAAGAATCTGTCCCAATTCTGATTGATTACCTGATATTAAATTTACAACATAGGGTTTCTGATAAAGGTAAGCTCTCACACATACATAAAATTATTAGAGAAGAAACACATTACAGTTCAGATACTTACTGGAATTATTTCATTTCCATTAATGGTGAATCACCAAAACAACAAGATAAACAATATATATTGGAATCTGCTTATAAAACTACTTCTTCCATTAATTGGATACTTTTTACTTGGAAATGTTTACATAGATCTTTCTATGCACCTTTAATGATGAATAACATAAACAATAAAGACAACTTATGTAAGAGATGTAATGTAGAAATCAATGCTGATTGGGCAGATATGTTTTATGACTGTATAAAATTGAAGGAATATTGGATGTTAATCAATGATTTTTTGCAGGCTCTTTTCATAGATAATTTCATTGTCTCTAAATCACTTATATTATTTAACACCCCTGTTCCTAAAAATGTTAAAAAAGTTAAACTTCCCTTATTATGGTCTATTCTAGCAGTGGCTAGAAAAATAATAACCAGAAATTGGATTTCAGATACTCCTCCTTCATTTAATGAATTTAAAAATGTTATGACTGAAGTGTGTCATATGGAACTAATGACAATAAAGTCAAGAACCACTAGAAAAACGTCTTACTATACTATATGGGATACTTTACAAAACCTGTTAAAAAAGTCTTAGTTTCATTAGTAAGACATTACAGTTTAATCAATTGATTTGATTTGTAGTGGATGTCTCTGTAAATATTTTGGTTGTTTTATCAAATGTTATAACTATTTACATTTTAACTGCTTGTATAAGATTGTTATGATATTTATTTTGTATGTTAAAAACAATAAACTTGTTTAAAAAAAAAAAAGAAGTGGTAAAGGAAAATTGTTGAGTCTATTTGAAGCAGACAAGAAACAATACTAACAGCAGAACTACACTGTGCCTCCCTCAGTGTTGGGAGTAGTGAGCGTATATTACTAAATCTGAATAGAAGCAATAATAATAATAAAAGAAAAACAGAAATGAGGACTGTAACATAAATTAAATGCAATGTACAGTAATAAAAACACTAAAAACTCAGATTTGAGTAAATTATCTTGCCTGATCTGGCATGATAAAAGGTATACAAAAGCTAAAATAACCTCCTGATGAAAGCGAAAATATAAACCCCACCAACAGGAAATGAAGCAGTGCAGGAAGGGACATAAAATAAATAACATTCCCCATAGCAACAGAAAAGTTAGCTCACTCTAACTTAGGAGTCATATTACACAATACGCGCAGACAGACAGACACACACACACACACACACACACACACACACACACAAAAAGACTCTATCAAGCATTGTTTGACTTAAAGGGTAAGTTTGAAGATACAGTATGCAAAAGTAAGGCACTGCATACATATAGCTGGGCTTTTAAAATAGAAATAAAACACATAAAAATTACCATAGAAGCTTAACTAAAAAAAAAAAAAAAAAGAAAGCATACCATCAACTGATCCAATGTAAGGAAAATGATGGGAGGAGAGGTATTACTGTTTACATGGATTTTTTTTTTTTTTTAATTTTTGGAAGCTGTCATTAATATGATTAGCCTTGTGGATATTTTTGAGGCTATGTTACCTGGAAAACTGTATCTATATTCATAAATCACTGTACAAGGAATATGTAAGTGTCCCCATCAGCAGTCACTCACCTATGACAACTAGCTAAGGGATTGTGTAGTTCTGACTCCTGACTACAAACGGAATGGCACTATAGCACCCTATAATATCTACCCTGGAAATTTCATACCAAAATTCTACACAAAGTTAAAAGTATTAATCCTACGCAACAATAATTTAGTTAAAATGGGCAGGGGAACTATTTTGCATAAAAATGCACTGCAAAACATACAAATATGATAAATCATGTATTAAATGTAAAATTAAAACTGCAAAAAACACAGATGTCCATTTTATAAGAGTAATACTGTACATAGACATATGATCTTGCCTCACATAACCACTTAGCATGTGGCAAAATTTATACCATGCAACCATCATTGTGCCTTTTTGCAAACATATAGGTAGAAGAGCAAGGCTTGTAATCATCTAGAGCAAATGTCTTAAATGTTCAAACATGTATAGACCTATTAGTCTGATTAATACAATTACATAGTATCGTCACCTCATTTAAGTGCCATGGACATCCAAACTTATTTTTATCAACATTCTACATGTTAAACATATTAGCAAGGGTGGTATTCACAGTTATTATGCCAACGTGCAAAGGCTATCCTCACTGTCCGCAAATAAGCACAGCAAAGGGATGATTCATAGAGGCCACATACACTAATAATTAGATGTAAATGAGAAATTATGTAAAACATCATTTGCTAATGAGGCCTTCTGCAAATTTATTATAAAAGCTGTAGTTGTGCCTATTCTATCTACTTTGCAGCTCACAATGATGCTGCTACCTTAGCTATTTCAGTGTGAACTGCTTGTTTTGACCAAGCCAAAATCACTTCAACCTAGCACTGCTCACTGGCCAAGAAGGTGGAGGCATAGACAGAGAGTAGCTCACTATAATTTTGACAATCAGGAGATACTTGATACTTGATAGGTTTAGAGTGGACAGGGATATTGCATGAGTCTTAGTGAGTATGTATGGCCCCCGCAAGGATGCTATGGGGATGCATGGCCTTACCATCCAGAGACAGACTTGACACATCCAGCATATCACAGGCTTCTGTCTTGAGGTTACTTCAGCAATTTCTGGATGTACTCTTGGGATCATGTTGTCACTTCAGGACCAAGCCAGGACTATGCATGTTTTTTATGACATGGCATTTTTCCCTGTGATACTTGTGATAGATTGCACCCATGTTACAATTAGGGCCCCATCTGTTCCACAGGGAGGGTGGTACTGCAGGAGGAAGGGCTACCGTTCCATCAATTGCCAAGTAGTGTTGTTGTGCATGGGGGTACATCACCAACATCTCTGCCCAGTATCCTAGCAGTGCTCCTGATTCTCAAATCTAGCACAATAGTTCACTCTACTGCCTCTTCCTGCATGGTAGGATAACCAGTGGTCATCTTGTTGGTAAATGGAGGATATGTTTTCTTATTTTTCTTTTATATAAGTAGCTACTCATGGTAAAATATATTGCTGAACATGAGACCACTTTTTTTTCTTTGTTCTGTTTTGCCTCCTCCCCTTTTTTCCTTTGTTTTCTTTCAGGTGATGCTAGATATCCATTGGAGCCATAGCTCATTACACCAGTGAGAAATCCAAGTGGAGCTGCTGAAGAGAGCTACAACACAGCACTGTCCCAGACTCATATTGTCATCAAGAAGGTCTTTGGTGGCCTCTTGAAGAGTCTTTTTAACTGAGTCTGGGGGTGTTATTCAGTATGACCCAACTAATGCATGCAGGGTGCTTACTGCATGTTGCATTCTGCACAAAATGATCATGAACTGATCTGTTAGTGAAGTGACCCATGCTGCTTCTGCAGCTCCCAGTTCCAGTCCTACTATGGCTAATGGTGACCAGTCAGCAGCAGTAGTAAGGGACCACATGCTGAAAACCTGTGCACAGAATATGGTTGTGCAGGTAAAGAGGCAGTGTCTAGCCCAGAACTATGGACCATGACATTCAGATTAGTGTTTTTTTTCTTATAAATAACACATAGAGTATAACTGAAGCATGTAATATCTGTGGGCTATGTTGCATGGTACATGGTCCACTGACACTGTTCATCAGACATTCCTTCTCGTGTCTAAATAATATTTTTTATTTCACAATAGTTTCTCATATTATTGATATTATTATTTGTATAACTCATGTCTGAGTGCTCACTGACTCCTATTCAATGACATTATATGGTATCACATTTTTAAACATTTTTGCACAAGACTTTCAAGTGAACTGGTGTACCTAAGTATGCAAGTACTGAATGTCTCAAGTGGTACAGTTAGTAAAAAGTGTTACTTCATTTTTTAACATAAGTTCATTCCTTGCAAATGAAAGAAAATGTATTAAATTTTTTATATTATGCAATGTTTTGTCTGTTTGAACTTCTTTGCTGCTACCCCAGCTATTTTATGTTTAGGCACTGCACATCAGATTATTTCATTTTGATATAGGCAATAAGTTGTGCCCTCATAGACAAAGGCATCATCATTTGTGCGGTGATGAGGGTGAAATGGCAGTGGTGAATGTTTACTTGGCAGGATACTTGGTTGCATAATTTTCTTACTAGAGTTTCCTTGAATACTTATCTATTACTACTTTTAAGTTCTAGGTAATTTCCAACTGTAACAATGATAATGTACAGAGCATTACTGTTGTTAATCACTGCAATCTTATGTTATGACATACAGTTTTCTTTACACAGTTCCATGAGATTTTACGCAGTACCATTAGAGGAATGAAATGCATATGGTTGAAAAGTGTCCTCTTAACCCCATTTATTTGTTTGCTTTATTTAATCATTTTTTTCCCATTTGAGTTAAACATTGACATGCTTGTGTGAAGGCCATATTGTAAGTAACAGAAATGTCACACTTGAATCACAGGTCAGATGTTTCATACATGTCTCCTAAAGATAGGGTAGGCAAGAGATATTGAAGAGGGGCTGTCATGAGAGCTGGATACTGATTCAGTTTGATGCTATGAACTACTGGATGATCTGACAGTGCTACGAGACCATGACCATGGCCTTGATCAAGACATCCTGCTAGGTGTAGATGGACACTCTCATGAAATTTGTTGTGTTTGTTCTCCCCTACTAACTAAAGTACTTTCTTGAGAAGCACTTGTAATCAGATGTGATCTGTCCCTATGTGTCTGGACAGTGCCCTGTCCTTTTTTCTTTCCAAGACAGACTCGTACTCGGCTCTAGTAAGTCCTCTCATGGATACTCAGTGTGCCATACTATTCATCAGTATGATCATGGCATTATCCCTACTCTCTGTCCTTTCCATATTATGTCGGAAATCCTCATATGTACCCTGGAGGAAAGTGGTAGTGCTCTGAGACCTAACAGTGTTATGGCACATTTGCTGCTGGGTGATTAATGCTTTATGTGTCTTCTGGGGTATCTGTGACAACTTTATGCATCTGGCACCCCTTTGTAAAAGTGTTACCATCAATACTGTTACCTCTAAATGTTTACCATCATCCTAAAAGTGTTCCTCTGGGTGTGAATATACTGGTGTAGAGGTGCAGGAATTTTCTTCCTGTATAAGTATGAGTGTAATGTCAGCATATGCTTGACTTTGTGATGCCCTGCCTCTACCTGCAGAGTTACTAACATGTTGTCAGGAGTTAGATCCTGTTATTAAACTTGGGAACTGCATGCCACTCAGGCTGCCTCATTAATATATAACTATGTTATAATCAACATCGTCAACAGCCATTTTGCTGCTGATATTCATCAAATTAATCAGTCTAGTGGAACTTTTTGTTTCTGCTGCTGACCCTGTAAAAAATGAATTAAAACCATTACCAGTAAAGAAGTAGCAGACGCTGCTGTATGCTGAGTAATCATAGGTATCAGGGATACTTACCTGTACATTGCCTTTTTGTTATTATGTGCAGAAATGGAGGGTTCACCTGTTAATAGTAATTGTTATGTGTTTAATGCAATCATTCCATATCAGCATTCACTTCTCTCAATACATCTGCTAGTGTTTTTGTACCAACTTTCCTGAGCAGACAGTTGCTGCTGCAGACTTTGCTAATAGCCAGTGTCCACACAAATCCTGATTATTCTAGTCCCTTCATCTTCTATGTCACAGTCATGAATGGCGAGGAGGCATTCCTTGTCTGATGTTAAAGAGATACATGTTGAAGCCCCCCAGCTACTGGTTTGAACAATTTTATTCTGCCTCACCTCGTCTCTGTCATGTCCTTCCCTATTATTTGTCTTTTTCTTGCACTCTATTAATGTCTGGTTACTTCTGCTAATAGCATTAAAGTCCATAGCAACTTGATTTAAGGCCTTTGCCCTTACAGCTAGTTTGGGCTCCCCTTTCCCAAAAATATGTTTGCCATACATCTTAAGAGATGCCATGATGATGCGGTTCTCCTCATGTCTAAAGTTATCCTTTCTTTGGCTTGATCCATGGTTTTGCATCATTAGTACAACTAAAACAATATGCCCTGTCATACACAAAGAAATGTCAATGTAATTGCCAGTCATATAGCACAGCAATGAAAGTCTACCTGCCATCATCACAAAAATAAAGTTATAGATACACATCTGGAGTCTCAATCCAGCCAAGTAAGATTTTGGGGTCTACTTTAATTAAACAAAAGTGGAATCTGTCAAATACGAATCCGTTGACACATAAACAGCGAAACGCAGAAATCTCGAATGCACTAAATAACAAAATCGGAAATGTCGAATTGTCATAGTTGGCCTATGGTATAGCTCCGTAAGGTAAGTGCGTGATAGTTACGGACCTTAGGGTTAGGGTGTGGGTTAAGGTAAGTGCATAGATAGGTAATGTATGTAAGGTTTAGTGTAGGGTTTTGTTAAGTGTATGTGTGTGGAATATTTACTTTGTGTGGGTATAGTTCTGTATGGTAAGGGTGCGGTAGTTACAGACCTTAGGGTTAGGAAGGGGTTAAAGGTAGTGCATAGATAGTTGTGTATGTGGGGTTTAGTGTAGGGTTACAAGTGGGGTTTTGGTGCTTTAATTTAGGGTTAGTAGTAGGGTTTTGGTTAGTGTATGTATGTGTTTTTTGTTGTTGTGTTTGCATAGGTAGTATGTTACGGGCGGTGGGGTTGGCCAGCTATTGAAGTTTCGATGTTTACATTTCACGGTTTTGCGTGTTCAACATTATTGCGTTTCGCTGTTGATGTGTCAACGGATTCGTATTCGATGGATTCCGCTTTCGTTTAATTAAAGTAGACCCAGATTTTGTTGAACTAATTCACAACAGTAAGGCAAAAGCAGTTTGTTAACAGATCTTTCATTCCCTACCAGTTTATTGTATTCATAATATAATATTTTTTTCAATCACTAAATGACATCAAGATAAACTTTCTTAGTGATCGCTTTGTATTTCTATGGCTGCTGTAATGAATTTGTATTTAAAAATCAGTTAAGTCATTGTAATATGCCCATCATATCAGTAAAGCAAACACTTTTTTAAGTTAGCTCAATAATCTTACATCATTTTGAACTGTTTTATATCAATACTTCCATTACTTTTGTTTAATTTAAAGTTTGATTTAATTTAAAGTTTGATATTTCCTAAGGCATTTGCTACATAACTCGAGTAATTACAGGTTAATATGACAGTGTTAATTTTATTTGCTTAAGTTCAGGGTAATTTATGCTTTTGTATGCAAATTAGGCCATTTTACACATGTTTCAGAATTGCAGTAATATGCGAACGTGTAAGCCAACGTATCCACATAGCTAGGCCACAGCTAGTCGTGAATGCAGCCTGGAGTTCACATGAACTCAAAGGGGATGGCAGAGTCCACAGCATTCACCAGCAATACCCAAAATGCTGCATGAACATGCAGATAACTTCAGTTATTCATTAAGGTGACAACAATTAGAGAATGAAGCCATATGCATGTGAGCTTGCACAACCGGGAAGCATAATCCTTGCCCATCTAACATCATTTGGCACACCTTATCACCTCAAAGCACTCCACATTTACAAAACGATGGTACTGACACAAACAGGAATATTTATTTCTGCAACCCCCCCCTCCCAAAAACAATACATTGATACTGACACTATACTAAATGTGGAATGCATAAGGAAATTATCCCTTCCTAACATTCAGGTGTAATACTTCAAAAAGGTAGCAAAAGCAAGGCACAGCAGCAGCAGTTGCAGTTATAAATAAGATAAGCAAGAAAATACAGGGCTTCCAAAACATGACTTATGTGGATAGACTGAAAGCCCTGTCACTCTACTCTGTATCATACAGGCTGCTGAGATGCAATGTGCCTGGCCTACAGAGCAGTCTCTGACCCTGTCCTGAAAGATATTATGCACATCCACAAGTCAAATGGCACAAGAGTCACTCGCTCTAGGGATCTTAACCTAGCTTGTGACATTAACAGTCCATGCTGGACAAAGAGAGATATCTCCCAGAGATTGCTGCAACTCAGGAATAAACTTCCAGTTCATGTGAGGCTGAGCTCCTCACTGACCCTATTCAAGAGCAACCTGGACAGATAGATGGGAGGTCGTAAATTCAACCCAGGGTGTCCCTCATGGAGAAGTGTAGTCGGTTTATCATAGACTCACTCTGCAAATTACATCCATCTAACCAAAAATAATTGAGACAACACAGGATTAACATGGTTTGGCTTATAAGAGCTCTGCGGCACCTAGCCTACTAACCCCCTATGAACCTATGAACCTTTAAGTAAACATACTAATCTTACATCACTTTGAACTGTTTCATATCAGTACTTCTATTATTTTTGCTTACTTTAGAAAATCAGCAGTTTCCTAATGCATTTGCCATCTAACTTAAGTAAGTGCAGGTTAATATGGCAGTGTATTTAACTTATTCACGTAAGTTCAGGTAATGCATGTTTTTGTATACAAATTAGGCCATTTCATTCTTATCTCTGTGAATTGCAGAAATACGTGAATGTGTGAGGCAATTTCTCTGTGTAATGAGACCTCAGCTAGTCATGAATGCAGCCAAGTACATATGAACTCATTGGGGATACTGGCAGAGTCCACAGCAGTCTCTAGCAATCCCCAAAATGCCGCAGGAACACACGGATAACCTCAGTTTTTCATTAAGCTGACAATGTTTAGAAAAAGCAAAACAAAGCCATATGCACGTGAGTGTGCACAGCCATAAAGCATAATCCCTACTCATCTAACATCATCTGGCATACCTTATCACAGAAAAGCACTCAACATTTATTAAAAGTTGGTACTGACACAAACAGGAAAATATATTTCTGCAAAAACTGCCCTCCCCCCCAAAAAAAAAATACTGAACACTGATGCTATACTGAATGAGGAATGCATAAAGAAAGTATTCCTTCCAGACATTTAGGTGCAATACTCCAAAGAGGCAGCAAAAGCAAGCAAGCTAAGAATACAGCATCCATGGGACTAGACGACATCCCAGGCTGTGTACTGCATGAACTACAAAATGAAATGGCACCTCACCTAAGTGTCATGTTTAATCATAGCCTCATCTCAGGATTTGTGCCCAATGAGTGGCACACAGCTACAGTTATCCCACTCCACAAAGGGGGGGGGGGTCCACCTTGGACCATGGGAACTATCGCCCATCAGCCTAATGAGCCTGATCTGCAAAGCCATGGAATGCATTATCATGAAACTTATAAACAAGGACATTGGCAACCTTCAAACACTGGACCGCACCCAGTTTGGTTTTGTGAAGGGCCAATCTTGTCTCCTCAACCTGATTGACTTCTTCGAATCAGTCTCCAGAGCCGTGGATGAGGATAAGATGATCCACACAGCCTATCTGGACCTCGGAAAGGCCTTTGACACCATCCCCTACTCTGGAATCATAGACAAACTTACTAAGCTGGGCATTAATCCCTATGTCACTCAATGGGCTGCCAACTGGCTTACTGACAGAACCCACACTGTAAAAGTAGCTGACTCCAAATCCAGCTCCAGACAAGTGACAAGCGGAGTACCTCAGAGTTCAGTCCTGGGACCGCTGTTGTTTGGTATCTACTTCTCCGAAGTACAGGCCAACACCAAGGGACTCTGGCTAACAAAGTTCACAGATGACTGTAAACTGGGAGCCATTATCAAATCCCCAAATGATGTGGGCATCCTACAAAAGAGCGTTACAGAGACAGATGCTTGGTGCCAGAGCCATGGGATCAAGCTCAATGCCAAGAAATGTATAGTTATCCCCTTTGGGAAAAAACATGTACCCATGAATTACCACATAAGTGGCAGTACACTAAACACTGAAAGTGTGAAAAGGGACCTAGGGACACAGGTGGACAGTGGTCTCATCTTTGATAACCACATCGCTACAACAGTCAGGAAATCCTTCTATGTGGCACATCTCATTACTAAGGGCTTTTCATCCAGAAAAAAGGAGGTCATTGTCCCTCTGTACTCATCTCGCATTAGACCCATTATAGAGTACAACGTCCCATTTGGTATGTACCTCACAAGACATCTGCAATAGCTGGAAAGGCTACAGAAATACCTCACTAAAAGAATCACAGGCCTAAAGCACATGCCTTATGCTGACCATCTAAAAAAGCTCCAACTATACTCTGTCGCATATCGTCTACTCAGAGGCGATCTCTGCTTAACATACAAGGCCATGTCAGACCCAGAGCTGTTGGACATGCTACACTTAAAGAAATCCCAATTCCTCAGAGCCACGCACTCCAGGGATCTAAACCTGGTCATCGCAATGAACAAAACATGCTGGAGGGATTGATTCCTGTCCCAAAGACTCCCTATTCTCTGGAATAGACTGCCCATACATGTCAAGCAGAGTGCCTCTTTGACCCTCTTCAAAAGGAACCTTCACAACTAGATGGGAGATAGGAAATTCCCGCCGGGGATCATGTCAGTCGCCCTGCTAGACAGGGGACCAGGAAAGTAAAATTCCTGGAAAAATAGTCGGGGAAATCCCTATGACTAGGCTTGCATAGACCCTAGGGCCAATAGCCTAGTACCAACCTATAAACCTATGAACCTATTATAGTTGTAAGTAAGATAAAACTGATGATTTTATGTTAATGTTTTTTATTCACCATATAAATGAAATGTGAATGTAGATGACAAAACATTTTTAGTTAAACCAGACTTGTCAATAATAACTGTACCATGTCTAATGCCCCTGCTGGTTCACTAGGTTTGGTTAGAGTGAACCACAGCCCTGCTCATACTTTCTTCATTCTGGTAATGGTACTTCTAATGATGGCAGAACCTGTGAAGGCATGAGGTTGTATTCAGAGTTGGTCTGACAAGGTGACCAAAAGTATGGTCTGCCTTCTGAGTAATTTGTACCTTAACATCCGGGCATGTGTAAAATAGCCTGACTGGTAAAAGACTGACATCTGGCAGGAGTTGGGTGAACACCTGTCATCACAGAAAGGGGTCACCTGCTCTGGCCCCTAGTACTAATCTAACCCCTAGCGCAGGCATAGGAACAGTGATCTAGAGAGGAATGGGCCCAACCATCTGGCTGGCTGGATATATCAGGTCATGATGAGAAGGCAAGAGATCTATATAAGCATTTCTTTCTTTCTTTTTTTTTTAATTTGTTTACCATATCAAACACAGGTTCAAGAAAGAACTATAAGAGTGTTGCATAATTGAATGTATTTGCTCAATGAAATAGGTGTAATTGCAGGTATGCATTTTTTATTAAAATAAGGTGAAAGAGAACTTCAACTGTATACAGATATGAAATGTTTATCCATCCATTGCCCCTTTTTCCCATTTTTGCACCTGGGGTCAGGGTGTCACTTCAACAGTAACAATGATCTAGAGTCAAGGTTCACACCACTGGGTGGATTGCCCTGCCACATTTTTTCTTTCACACCACACATTAACACTTATGGCCTATTTGGCATGTCCAAGCCACTTACTGCATGTCTTTGTAATATGGGAGGAAAACAGAGTAAACTCATGCAAACATGGGGAGGACATGCAGACTCTGCACAAGACACCCCAGCAGAGAATCAAACTTTGAAACCTCTTGTTATAACATGACAGTGATATCCACTGAGCCACTGTGAGCATGGAATGATTATGTGATTACATAATTTTGTGTATAAATAGAAATATATATTTATGAGTAAAGAAATATATCTAGGATCATAAGATCATATGAAGTTACTAGGCTATTGGCCCTGAGGTCCTTACAAGCCTAGCCAGGAATTTAGCCCATGTTCAGCAGGGACACAGGTGGAATCTCAGGGATGTATTTTCTGTTCCCCGTCCAGTTATCCAGGTTGCACTTAAAAAGTTTAATGAGGTACTCTGCTTGACATGGAGCAGGTGTCTATTCCTCAGAAGGGGGGATCTCTGGGACACAAATCAAAGATATGTGTCTGGAGTGTTTCTCCTCAGGCCTTTGCTGAAAATTGGCTTTGTTCCAAGTCAGACTTTCTTGGTAAACAAATGCTAAATAAAATAAAATAAATTTGTCCCGGCAACAAGTCCTATTGATGTCTCAGACCAGATTGAGGTTGCACTTGTGGGTTACTTGAGTGGAGCTTGACTTGCAGATATACAGCACTCCCATCAAGGCTGGGTCTGAGTTTACTTTGTATACCAGACAGAGGTCACATCTGAGGAGTCTGTAGGAGACTGAATAGAGGGACAGGGCCTTTATCTATCTGTGTAGGTAGATATTTGAGGCCGTGGATTCTCCTGGTGAGGAACCTCTGTGGTCTGTCTAGCTGCTGCATGTGCTGTGTGAGGTACAGGCTGAAAAGGGCATTGTACTCAATGCTTAATTAAGTAGACTATTTAAGCATTGAAATTCTGCATGGGAAGTATCTGATGAAGTTCACACAGTTTGGATGAAAGCACTAATCTTTGTTTGGTTAATAAAGTATTTTGGATTACATCCTGCAGCAGTACCTTTCAAGAATACAGGGATGTTATGACCATCTTGTCCCTGGATGAGATACCTTTACTAACGAGGTGGGCCATGTAGAAAGCATTCTGTACAACAGTACAATGGTGAAAATATGGTGGTCAAAAGTAAGTTTGCTATTAACCTGGGTGCCCAAGTCCCTCATGACTGATTGCATGCTTAGGACCTCAGTGTACCTAAGCTATTGCGAATACAATGTATACCTGTAGATTGTAACTGTGGCTAGAGTTCAGGTTTAATTACTGAATGTAACTAAGCAACAGTGATTCTAAGCAGCTGTTAGATTAATTGATTGATTGGATAATTTGAAACTATTGCATCACTTTTATATTTGTATAAAAGGAAGTTTAGAATGGATGTATTTTAAGATCTGATGAAGCGTACCTGGTAGTACGTGAAAGCGCTTCTCTGTTTTACTTGTCTCTTGTTTGCAGTTTTTAATAAATGTACATTTTAAAAGTCAAGTTTATTTAACATCGTGGTGATTTCCGCTCGTATTATTTACTGATAATATATGCTTAGGACCTTGCTATTAATGTGATAATTTGTGGGGATGTCACTCTTCCCAAAGGGGAAGATGATACATTTTTGGCATTCATTTTGAGGCTATGTTTCTGGCACCAGTCATATGTTTGGGTGAGACCCATATATATATATTTATATATATATATATATATATATATATATATATATATATATATATATATATGTGTGTGTGTGTGTGTGTGTGTGTGTGTGTGTGTGTGTGTGTGTGTGTGTATAACATACAAATGTATGTCTACATTAGTATACAGTACTTGCAATTATCTTTTAACATATATAAGTATATGATATAAGTATATGTAGTTATACACAAATAAAATACAAATATTTGTATTGGCACATAATTTCATTTACACAAGGTATTACTTAGTAGCTTAACTAAATGTAGAGTATTTTTGTAAGGAAAGGATTTTGTTTTTTCAGGCCACAAAATATTTATTAGTTTGAAAATTGTATAAGACAATAATTTCTTCCACAATATTAACTGCACTTATAAGATGGCTAAACTCAGTCAGGTACCACATCTTTGCAGGAGTAGAAGTTCAGGGAGGGGTTGGAATTTACAGTGTTAAGTGAATGACCATCATATAGTTTAGTGAGAGATGACCAGTTTTATTTCTTCTGTATACATTTTAATCAACCTCTTATTTGCTTACACTTATTAAGCATAAAATTATCAAAGCACATATTAATGTTTTGAAGTATATGTACTGCATCCATCTGCAACAGTAAATACGTTTTGTTTAATGAAGGTTGAATTCAAGGGAGGTGAAAATTTCATTTCAGTTGTTATATTTTTATGTGTCTGTACAGCTTCTACCCCTGTCTGAAGAAAACGTGCACAGTGTTACATAAAACTGTAAGTTAGGTATGCAAACCATAACAGTTGAAAGCAGGAACGACACTGAAAGTGTATGGCAAGATTCTAGATTCATCCCATATAAAAGTCTTATCAATTTAAAGTAAGATGCATTACTACTATTTCACCTTGCATTAAAGGAAATATTGGCGCAGTCTTGAAAATTTACATGTGAATAAATGTTTAAAGAAATAAACAGGTATACTAAGCAAGTGCAACAGTAACTGAAATGTCTTGTATAGTACTAGTAGTCATATCAAAAATGTTAAGGAAAATAAGACAAGAGACAACAATTCTCTTATGTCTCTATCTAGTTGAAGAGGACATAAACTATTACAGTGGTTAACAACATAGGAGACTTACTAGATTGACTGAACAGGCTGGTAAGTTTGAATTAAACATTGACATTAAAAAAAAGAAATGTTTCTGACTTCTCTGATTTCATTAATATATATAACTGCAAGAATATGTATAAAGAATAGTAATAACACTAAAGTGCTTTTAGTGCAATCCTGCAACGAAATCAAAAATAAATGTCAAGTAATAAATGCATTTTTCTGTCTGTAACTGATTTCATTACTATGCATAACTGCGAGACTATTTATAAAGAATGGTAATAAAAGGACTAAGGTGCTTTCAGTACAGTATAGCAACCAAATTCATATCAGGCAGACTCAAATGTAAACACCACAAATACTTGATAGCAATACACTCATCATTCCCTGTACTCATAAGCATTTCCCATATATAATAGTTATATAAATATTTAATAAAAATTAAATGAATTAGTAATAACTTGAATGATGTGTAACATTATATGTGACTTTATTGTGTTTATTTATTCTTTGTCCCGCCAACACTTTTTATCTCTTTTTCTTATTTTAATTACGCATTCTTTTGTCATTCCTTATTTTCTTTTTCTCTCATTTCTGTTCATTTTTTTACAGATCTCAGGGACAATTTAGCCACATGCCTCCCAGGTTAGGGAATATTCACCCTCTGCTCATCCAAGGATTTCTTCTCAGGGTTTGGGAGGTGGCCCCAGTCCTGAGGGCACCTTGGCACATGGCAGCCTAGCAAGCATCACTGAACAGGGGTTTTGGAACTTAGTTGAGGATGTGTGGAAGCAGGTCATGGACAGATGCCTTCAGCCAGTTGAGGCTTCTCTTCGGTGGGTAGAATATTCACTGTACAAGTCAATGCTGATCACCAGGCCACCACAGACATCTGCCCTCTCAACATCAGGGTCCTCCACTGCAACTCCATCAGTTGGTAGAAACATTTGAGGCATTGTGGACTGAGAATGTTTGTTTGGGCTGCAATGCTCTTCACTCCTTTCATTCCCTTATCCTCTGTCCTACACCCTCTTACATACTTCCCACTCACACTACCCTCTAATATAAAAAAATGAAAAAATGGGGGTCTATCCCCTGACAAAAACATGGAACCCCTGAACTCCCACTTTCCATAGTACAATCCTTTTAATGTTTCCTTCTGTGTTCCCCTCTTTATGTCTTCTCTTTTTCAGACTTTCACATTTCTCCTTTTCCATTCTTTAAAGAAATCACCAGAATGTCCACATAAGGATATACCTATATAAAACTTATTAAACTCCCCTTCATTTTTTTAATTATTAATAATAGAAGCTGTGCTGCCTGCTGCTTGCCTTAAGTCTTTCAGGTGTGGCTGGAGTCTTTTAGACTAATCTGCAATATCTGAATATATATGAAGGCATATGAAGCCTAAAGCTTTCACATAGTCCTTCACATGTATTCAATGATTAACTTCAAGTACTTTACACTTTTGCCATAAGAAGGAGATTTTATCAAAATGCCTTTGTATTTACTTAGCCATCATGAATAATCTGAGGTTACTGTATTTGCATAATAGGCATAGTGGCACTCTTCTCGGATAACCACTGCACAAGTGCAAAAGCCAGGACTATGAATACCACCCCTACAGTTCTTGATTTAGTGTAAGTAACCCATTGGCTTACTCCACGTATAGTTCTAGATGCCCTAAATCATATAAATACATGCTGGTATTTTCTAGGTACTGTTTTTGCAAGCTTTTGCAGTATATGCTATAGTAAGCCTAGGACTGCTTGTCTTTGTATTGGTTCCGCACTAATCAATGAAAATTGCTTCCATAGTTCACAGAAATCTATTAGCCTATGCTTTTGAAAGCCCCTTCTAGCAAATGGTTTTGCCGGGGCATTGTTAACACCATCATAATTACTGTCCATAGCAGAATGTTGGTAAGTCCTTACATGCTTACTCTTAGGTATACTTTTAGTAATATAATTCCAATGACAGCTACTCGCATGTTAAACAGAGTTATAGTTAGTCAGTTTACTGTAAATAACAATGGTAGCAGTGCTATAATTTTTTAGCTATCACAATATTTAAAAATACATTTTATGAGCACCAATGATTTACCTAAATTTGATATCAAAGCTGAAGGTATTCATATCTGTAGAACATTCATTTATCTCTAACTTTCTCTCCTCCATACAATAAAAATTTCATCAAAGTAACATGTATAATGCACGATATTGGAAATATTGAACATGAGATGCCTTTTTAAATAAGACAAAAATAAACAGTGCTGCTGAGACATCTGTCACCCCTTACCTGTCCCTTTGATTTTATGGTATAAGCCATTTGTATAAAAATGTATATTTTAGTCAAAATGTGCCCCACATGCAGACTGTTAGTAGCACTCCTGTTATGCGTGGCAGCACACGCTCAGTACTGCTTGCTTCTAGCCTGCTATACTTGTTTAAATAAGCGTCCATTTAGGTATGGTCATGCTCATCACTGTTTGCTTTTAGCTTGCTTTATTTGTTAGAACAGTGGCTGATTATCTAAGGACAGGTTTTGCCGACTAATTGTCTATGTTCTGATAAGACTCTGCATGCTACTCAGTTTCTTGATTGCAGGTAAACCTGTGTGTTAGGAAAAGCTTCCCTAGCGTTGATTACCTACATGCTTTAATTAATATCAGATGGAAGTGATACTGCCTGTCTGACATTTGTAATTGATTGCTTGTACATTTTTTTCCTTTCTGCTACTACTGCTGTCCTTTCACTGTAATTTCACATGCTACCCTACCTGTTAACTAGCTGATATCCAACTTTTGCTTGTATGTGGCCACAGTGTTGGCTGTGTGCAACACACACTTTATCTTTTCTTCTTCTCTGCCCCTGCATACCATTCCAGATGCAGAAAAGGGACTTTCAGACTTGTTTCTTTTGGCTGTTTTGGTACCACCACCTGCACTCGTATCTGCACTAGTCTCCTAAAGGTTTTCTTTCTTTTACCTTCTTGACTAGCAGTATCTCACTGCACTTTTGCACTATCCTCTCTCTCCTACCTTTACTATAGTACCTGACTTTCACTAATATCTTGTCCTTCTTTTATTACAGTCTATTACCTGTGGGCTCCCACTCTCTCCTGCCCAGGAAAGACATTAATATCCACCCAAGAAACTATAGGCTCACAGACACCACTGGAAAGAACATCACCTCCAGGGATCCTGTGAAGACACCTTACCCTCAATGCACCCTTTGGAACAACAATCCCCTCATTAAAAGATACAAAATCAGTGTAGGTAACATACTATGATATATGCATTTAGTTCACGATTTCTGTTAAGGGCTTAATATTATACCCTACTAGTGCGAGATAGCAGCCATCTGCAGACTGCTTGTACCCCCAGCCTAGCCATGTCTCTACAAATGCTTTTCTCTTAATTACAAAGATAATTTATCAATATTTCTGTGCAGTATTCTTCCCTGCTGCCATTTTCCCATGTCACCTCTAGGTGGCACCCTATAACTATACTAAATTATACCTTACCTTTTTCACCTCTTTTATTCCGAGCACAGTTAGACCCCTATCATTCAGCTATTTTACCCAGGTTTTTTTACTATCCTTTGCCTGACTCTCCTAAAATATCCCTTGCCCTGCCCAGCCTAATTTTTTTCTGTTTTTACTTTTACAAAACCCTCTTTAGCAACCACCTACCTCTTAACTGTAGTCTCTTACAGCTACAGATTGTTTTTTTTTCACTGTGGGTTTGTCCATCCTTTGGCTCTACCCACTCCATTCGCCCTGTGGGATCACTCCGCTCCCCTACCCTACCCCCAAATCTCACCCACCCCCAGAGCACCTGACCTTATACTTCCATTGCCACACCTCCAACCAATAGCCTACGTTATCTCATTAACCAATTAAATGTTTGACTCCTGTTTTACTCTTTCTCAACCTAATTTCCCTTAGCAGCTCCACTCCTTAACTAGCCTACACTACATCCTAATTGACTTGTTTAACCTATCCTATGCGCCTCACAATGACTAGCGCCAGCAGGCCAATACACTCTAAAGTACTCCTCTGGTCTATACATCTTACCTGTCTACTAATATCTTACAGCCTAACCTGCTATGAATCCCTTAGCTTTACTAGATTTCAACACCCTACAAGGCAAATAAACCCACTCTCTCTTACAGCTTCTCACACCCACATTAACATAACATCCTCATCTTCCTACCTTCTTCCACAGATCCACAGACTATCCCATATTAAATAGCTCCAAATCAAAAAAGAATACCCTATATTCTTTAAACTCTTCAAACTTAAATATAATCTTCAACAAGGTCTACTTCGACATGGTGACATCCATCCAAACCCAGGTCTTTACACTACCACCACTGATTCCTCATCAGCTAATATTTCCCCTTCTAATAACCCACTGAAACCCCAAACTCTCTCTTTATAGGCCACCTTAACATATGTAGTTTAAACAATAAAATTACACAACTTCATGCCCTACTAGACACCTATTATTTTGACATCTTATGCCTGACCGAAACTTGGCTCAAACCCATAACTAAAGACAATGATATAATTCCACCAGGGTATAACATACTGAGACTTGACCCTCTAAATAAAAAGGGTGGTGGGGTGGCTTTACTATTTAAATCTGAATTGAAGGTCACCTCAATAGATATTCAGCCATCACCTACAAATGTTGAGATTTTAACCTCTAAGCTCCAAAATAATGCTAATAAATACATATACATTATTTGCTCATATATCCCCCCAGGAAGTAACATTAATACTCTTGAAAACACCCTTAGCTGGCTTCTCCATGACCCTCCCACAAGAAACCATACTCCTTGGTGATTTTAATATTGACTGAAATGGTTGCACCTCTCCCAAACCTACTACTCATATAAACCTATTTGGCTTTTACCAAACCATTACACTCCCTACCAGAACCCACAAACCTAGCAAGAAACAAACTACCTTAGATTGGATACTAGTTAACAGCAACCCCCTCAGTTACAAAACCAACATAATTCCCGATGAAATAAGTGACCATTTTATTACCTTCATAACTAGACAAAAGACCACCATTCCCAATCAAACAACATTTAGAACAACCCGAAACAAAAAACATTTCAACCCAGTAAACTTCCAAGCAGAGCTCAAAGCGTGCAACTGGTCACCCCTAAAATGCTTACCTCTTGACATAGCAGTCTCTTTCTTTAACAATAAATTTCTGCAAATCCTTGATAACCATGCTCCCTCATGCACTGTCAGAACTAAAAACAAACCTGCTCCCTGGGTCTCTAATGAAACTAAGCAAAGCATTAGACTGATAAATAAAATCTGATCCAAATGGAGGAAAACAAAAAACCCAATAGATCACCTAAACTTTAAACAGCTTCAAAATGCCACAAAAAAGATCTATAGTCCTCAACAACAACAAAAAAACTACTACTTCAAATTCCAACAAACGTAACTTCAAAACCCATAAAGCTTCTGGTCAGGAATCAACAAACTGCTTCTTCCAGGTCACTCCAAAACTCCTACTCCATCTAACCTAACTCAAAGCCCTCCCAACCAAATTCCTGACACTTTTAATACATTTTTCTCTGAAACTGTCCAATCCCTAGCAAGCACCTTACCACTTGTCATCACCACAGAATCTCCCCAACTGACCAATCTACCCCAAACATTTCATCTCCAGCCCAATCCCACATCCCTCATACACACTCTACTTCTTAAACTAAAACCATGCACACCATCAGCTGATCTCATCCCAGCTGAATACCTGCAAATTGCAGCAGGAGTACTAGCCTACCCAATTTCCATTCTAATGAATAGAATCATTGCTGAATCCTACATCCCATCTCTCTGGAAAATCTCACATATTATCCCCTTGCATAAGGGAGGTAACTCAAATGAACTCTCACACTTCTGCCCTATAGCCCTTCTCTCTCCCCTAGCAAAAGTTATGGAGAGATGTATTCACCATCAGCTACTACATCATCTTCTTGAAAACAACCTATTAGTGGACTACCAACACAGCTTCAGGCCTTTCCACAGTACTACCACTGCACTCCTATCCTTTTATGACTGCATTAATAAATATAGAAATAGTAACCTGCTTTCTTCAGCTCTCTTTATAGACCTTTCCTAGGCCTTTGATATGGTGAATCACCAATTACTGTCAAATATACTCAAATCTCTTTTAATTGATACTCTAGCAGTTAAATGGTTCCATTCATACCTTGAAAATCAACAACAAGCAATACTCTTGGACAACAACTTATCCTCCCAGCTCCCGATCACTCTTGCAGTCCCACAAGGATCTATTCTGAGTCCACTTCTCTTTAGTATTTTCATTAATGATCTGAAAACCTCCCTTCCCCAAGTGGCCTGCATACAATATGCCGACGATTCAATGCTAATATGTGCTGCTTCCACTCCAACTGAACTCCAAAACAGGACACAAACAGTATTTACCTTAGTGGAAAATGGTTTCACCAACGGTGTCTCCTCCTGAACCCCAAAAAACCTAAATTACTACGGTTTACTCCCACACTGAAGACCCCTCGATTAAATTTCTTACTTACATCTAACAATGGTACTGAAATCACTACCGACACTACCACTAAACTCCTAGGTGTAACAATAGATAATAATCTCAACTTTGACACACACATTAACTTAACTATTAAATCTGTTAATAGAAAACTTGGTTTAATTTATAGACTCAAACCATTCCTCACAGCCACAGCCAAGATTACTATTGCTCAAACTCACCTGATTTCCACCCTTCTCTATGCCTCCCCCATTTACACAAACCTATCAAAAAGCAATCTAAATAAACTGGCAACCTCTTATAACAACATAGCCAGATTGGCCACTGGTGCCCCATTCAGAAACCACCACTGCCAAAATCTTAAACTTCTAGGCTGGCTGGAAGCTACTCTTCCAGCAACTCACCTTTATCCACAAGATCTTACACCATCCCACTAATACTCCTATACTCTGTAACCTACTCATTTCTTATAAAAACCTTCCAACCCTACATTCTGCAAAGAGATTACTAGTAGCCACCTTAAAATCTAACAACAAAGCTGGGGGCTGTCTGTTTTCTAACTCTGTTGGTAAAACTTGGAACAAACGTCCAACTGCACTAACATCTACTACAGCCACCCATCTTTTCAAGAACTGATTAAGAATTTTCCTAAAATCCCAATGGTTTTGTCCATGCACCAATCCCAACTGATAATATCTCCCCTTGGCTTTAGGCTTTTGTACACCAAATCTTTTATTTTTGCTACTGCTCTCTCCTCTAAAAATATATATAATTTGTTCTCTTCATACCCATCATTGTGCTGTGTCAACTTCATCGACACGATATGATAACTGACTCATGCTTATATTTGTCTCTGCTAATTTTTGCCCCAAATGACTAAAACAAAAATCATCATGGTGTAACCTTACTGCTTACTGCTGCTGAAATAACAAGTGTAGATGAATGTATAGTTATCTAGTTGCTTTTTATGAATGTATAGCATCTATTGTTTTTTTGTACTCTTTGTATAAATTGTTCTTTTCTCTCGGAGCTTTTCTCCTCGGGCCTCTACTGAAAATGGACATTTATCCAGTTAGACTAGCCCGGTCAACAAATGTAAAATAAATAAAATAAACAAATAAAATTTGAATAGACCCAACATTAAATCTTGTTAGACTGCATTCCTTTTCATGCAAACATCTAACGCCAGTGAATGATCAATAAATGCGTATAGCTGCTGAACACTTCTAATGATAAAAATGTCATTTTTCACATTGTGCAGGTACTGTAACCACTTTAATAATTCTTCAGAAGACTTACATTGCTTAACTAAAAGTTGTAACAGTTTGCCTATGAACCATAGCTCTCACCCTTCTCTCTCCAAAATGAGGAACACTAGCCATCATAATATGGAACAAATGGGCAAAATGTGGAACACATACTAATGGCTTACTAACAACTTCAGCTACAAAGGTCATAGGATGGTTAAAATATGCTGGATTTACTTATAAAGAAGATCTTTTAATGAATTAATATGATTTATTTCAATTTACCATGGATTTCACTAAAAAAATTCCCAAAACTGAATGTGTTACAAACTGTTTCAATGTGGAACTTATTGGAACTTCGAGGAATATGACCTTTTTAAGACCCCATATGAGGTACGTTCCTCGTAATGAGGTACACTTGAGAGGCATGCTATGAACATTGACGAGTTCTTAGTTTATCACTTTTATCAAGAAATGTGTTTCATGGTTGAGGGATGTCTCAATATTTTTATGAATTTTAGATAGTCTGCAAATAACTCCATTATTAAAAATCATACGCAGGTTTGTTTATCAAACCACCCCATAAAACTATATTACAATAATTTCTTCTTAGACTGATATGTAGCAATTGTTAAAAATTAACTTTTGACAAATGTTCTAGCAGTTCATCATATTACTCAATACCAAATTCTGTGAAACTTCCTTTTTCTAAGCACAATAGCATGATCTTGAGATAAAATCTCATAGCTTTCTGCTGTGAAGTTGCAATGTTATACCATCTGCCTTTCTTTGAAAAGCTGCTTCAGTTCTACTCAACATTTTTTTTCAAAGATTTCAGCAGGTTTAGTTGCAAACAAATAAATAAATATAGATTTACCCTCAAACATTATTAGATGTATTACTATTTATGGAAAAAACAAGTCCAGTTACTTTTCCTTTATAAACAATCTCTGTTGGTCTAGACATAACCATAATAAATGAGACAAGTCTCACACCCCTGTGGAAATGTACACACTGCAATCAATTTACACCTTCTATCTGGGATGAATAAATAATTATGCATGCATTTCCACTGAATTCTCTCTCAAGGATACAGAGTTAGTAGCTATGCAGGCAGGACCATTCTAAGTGAACTGGTGTCCTAGGCCAAGGGCTACATGGCACCTCCCCAGCTGGGCATTGCCCCCAATGAATATCACCCAAGTCCTCCTTGGCACCCCTGTCTTGGCCTATGCACACCATCCAGATTACTTTTTTCTTCCTTTTCTCACAATTTGCCTTACTCCCCAGCTTTTCCTGTATTCATTTATTCATTCAGCACATTCTAACTAGGGAAGACTATACTCTGATAGCTGTGGAGGGACTAACTGCATTTAACAGGGGGTATGGGGGCCATGGGGTTTGTAGATGCATTTTAGATTTTTTAAATAACCATTACATCCAATGATAGTCTAAACAAAATCATGATTAAGGGAAGGAATTCAGTATTATTCTTTCAACTTTGCTTTTTCCTGCATCCCTTGATTAGGAACCTCTGGGGCCTTTCTACTTGTTTAATATGTCTATAAAGTTACATCACAAAAGAAGAGTTGTACTCGGTTCAGCTAATTGCTTTGCACAGAGAGAAATGAAAATCAATTCAAGAAAAAGACTAAAATCTATACAAAGAAGCACCAGTGTCTGTGTAGAAACAATCTCAGTTTGGTAACATGTACTATCAATATAGTATGCATATACCAAGGGAAAAAACCCACCCAAAGACAACGTTCTTAATGACACAGGACATTGCTACTTCTCAACCTCTTCCTTATAATGCTATTCTTGTCAGCAGCCTAAACAGCAAAACATATAAAAAAACACCAAGCAAGAGTTAAAACACACCAGACTACAAAGCCAGCGAAAAAAATGCCACTGATCTTATATTAAATAGTTAAACAGCAAAACATTCCTGAAATGCTATTTAGTCTCTTAAAATAATATGCAAGACCCTCTGCCCCATGCCCTTGAGGACATTATGGAAACCATATACCCCTCAAGAACTTATCTGCATACATCTCTGATCTTTATCTAGCTCTCTTTCTACTAACATAAACAATGTTTAATGGAATAAAGGCACAACCTTTTTTATCTGTCTTTAGGGTAGTTTGAAAAAAATCCTGACACTGTAACCAGACTTCAACAAGTTTTAGTGTTCTAAGGCAGAAAAATGAATTTTCATCAGGAGGACTATATTTGACAAATGTAGAAACTCTAAAATCCTTAGAAAATGTAAACCCATAAATATTCCAAAAGTATATACTATTAAAATAGGTCTATGTTAAATATTCGAACATCCAAAATGTCGAACGTTACATGGTGGAGACCAAATGTTCGACATTTGGATGTTCGAATATCAAAAAAAAAAAAAAAAAAAAACACACCTTAACAGTGTGAATGGGGGTCCAATCAACAAACATGTAACACATAGCATCAACTGCCCTCCCCGCAGCTAGACCGGTGAAACATAACAAGCACACAATAAAAGTAAACACACCACTGCTTCCTGGACAACAGGCAGGATACTACCAGTGGGAGAGACCCACCAAGTGTAATCTTGAAACAAGGACATGACTGTCCCTTGTGGGACACCCAAAAATTCAATGATTTTCATTTTTCCAACCATTACACTGATGTCCAATGGCAGATCATGCATGTACCTGGTCTACAAGGTAGAGGAAGCCTGATGATCCATGGGGCGAGACAACATACGTGATGGGTCTCGAGAAGTGGAGAGTGTGTACTGGTGTGGCCAGACCCGATCAGCAGCCGGAGTAAGGAAGAGAGCCAAACAGGATGTGCAGTATGGGAACTATGGGTATGTAATTATGGGCCTTGCTGTGCAGGTGTTGGCTGGAGTGGTTCTATGTGGACGGACCCAGGGATGTAAGCAATAGTGTACATTGGGCAAAACCGATGCCCAATGAGCAGCCGTGCGAGGTACCAATCCCACTGTAGCAAAGTCAACTTTACCTGGCAAAGGACGGTATAACCAGATGTGTTGTTGCAAACCCACTAAATTGCACCAAAGAACACTTGGTCACAACACCCCACTGTAGGCCTGTAAGCAGGACTAATTGGCATCACAAGGTAGTATTGCTGTTCAGACCTCACAACTGTCCCTGCTATAGACTCCGATATTAGGTCTGTCCCTCTTAATCCCCCTGAAAACTGGTGAGTGCTGAAGAAAAGGTGGTGAATTGCCCTTAATAAATAATGATAGTAATACAGAGTTATAGACATTTCACATCAGAAATCCTATATAAATCCCCATTTTCTTATTCTGCAAATGTTTCAGGTTAATACTACAAATATTCAAAAAATGTCCCTGATTGTCCCTGATTATGTGAGGAGTTGTCCCTGATTCTGTTAAGGTTTGCTACGACTGGTTGAGAGCTATGTTGCTGTTCTCACCCCCACCCAGGGATGTGATTGTCCAGGCCTACCCCCAAATGCAAGGTTTATACACAGCTGTTGCTGTAGAAGAAATGCCCAGCTATGGACCTTTCCATCAGCCGTCCTGCACATCCCTGGACATGTCCCCAACTATCAGCCCCTCTGTGTGGCCCAGTAACACCGCTTACTTATCGACCCCTGTTGCATTCGTAGTAATGTCCACAGTCACAAGTAGGTGGCACCCGCCACACAACTATAGTGGCAGAATCTGGAACCCCCAACCCAGATGTATTACCACAGCTGTCCGAGATTACACATGTAAAAACACATGAAGGGAAAACCCAAGCACACTTGGATCACCACCTGGTGAAATCCACCACCCCCAACACTCCAGACCCCTACACCAACTACTGACACCTCCTGTCCTGCCTC
The DNA here is from genome assembly GCF_019279795.1 of Protopterus annectens. Taxonomy (NCBI): domain Eukaryota; kingdom Metazoa; phylum Chordata; order Ceratodontiformes; family Protopteridae; genus Protopterus; species Protopterus annectens. The sequence goes on from NC_056747.1 coordinate 1,026,887,218, forward strand.
ACATACATATCCCAACACCCTGCAAACCTGCACTACCACACCCCCACCAATCTGTTGAATGGCCTACTATACAGTTAAAATGACACCCACCTACCCATCTACACCTCCACTATTCACATCTACTCTACAACACAGGTATGGCATATGTAAACCTAACCCGAATACCTGAGTGTAGTCTAATCAGAAATGCTAAACCGGAATTCCACTTAACCTTACACTGACCTTGTGAACAGTCATACCTAACATGTACACCTGACTTAAGCATGTATAAATCCTACATGCACATGAAGTAGCACGGGGGTATGTGGCAGCAAGCGGGAGTACACCTATGTGGGGGGCAGTACTCAGATTAAGCAAAGTAGAAGCAAACAGTTTTAAGAGACTGTAACCGGAGGCTAGCAGTTATTGCCGTCGCACAAACCCATGCAAACCCGTGTGTCCTGCCCAGCAACAAAATAAACTGCTTCTGCAAGGCTCAAACCCAGGACACTGTACACTATAGTCACAGTAGTCACCCAATAAACCATCATAGCAATGCAGATGAATGGGGTATCAGCAAACTAATCCTCACCACAGGTAAATCAAAACAAAGATGTGAACTGAATCTATGTACAGTGTGAAGTGGTCTACCTTGCTATACAACATAAATATGTGAACTGGACTACTGCAGTAAGCGTAGATGTGAGGTGTTATTGTAATAAACTGTATAAGTCCCCAGGTCCCTATACAGTGTATTTACACATGAATCACAGATACCAGACACATAAAACCTGTAATGAAGAATAAATTACTGCCAGAAGGCAAATATAGTGCAAATTAACTATTAAGCAATGCTAACCACAGCACAGCTTAACTTAGTAAATGTAAGCAATGTTTAGGGGAGCCAATCCAATCTGCCTACACCTATAAATACTGCCAACCTTAGGTAAGCAGGTGTGCCCCTAGCTTAGCCTCTTAAAACCCAGCCAATCACTGAACAGTGCACGTAAATGGTCATATATAAACCACACAGGTGGGAATACATTCCATAAGTGGTGGTAGCTTCCTACTGCAGGCAGAATGGCTGGTGTGGGTGAAGCCACTCGTTTTAGAGTGCAGCACTGGTGAATCCAGGAGTCAAAACTCATGGTATGGCTCCTGGTGCAACACCATGAGGAGAGAAGACTGCAGGGCTAGTACCAGGGCTCGCAGTACAAAATGGAGGCCTGGGACAGTCCGTCTGTGACCTCACCAGTGCCACAGGTATCCCACGGGCTGGTGAGAAGGTCAGGCATAAACATGCTGACCTGAAGTGGTGGAGGGGTGGTGTACTGGAACAGTGGATCCAGCAGTCTCGGCAGATGGCTAATGCCCCAGTACTGACTAACTACTCATTCCACTAAGTAGTTAAGAATTGCCTAGCTTGTGTATACTATGGATAGGTATGGCTACATATCACTGCATACCTCCGACATCTGCAGATGAGCGGGCTGTGAACCAGCAAGCTCATGATGCTAGGTTGCAAAGGCTGCGTTGTGAGGCAGGTTAGTGTTCTTCTGCATGTACTGTCATAACAAATAAATATAAGAGCCTTAGAAAGTGTCGTACCAGTAGGAATACATGTGTATTATACCATGATCCCCCCAAAACGTGCACGCTGATTGAGTTATACTAATGGAAAAGGTCCGGTCGGACTTTTCCATTATCGCTATGTTAAATGGGTTTAACATAAAATAAGCAGCGGAGATCTCGCTGTCTCGCCATGCTAAACCCATTTAACATAAAATGAGTTTAACATAAAATAATGTTAAACTCATTCTCTGATGTACTACATCAGAACTGCCGCGGATGCCAGACATCTGCGGAAGGGCAGTAAACAGGCATTATACTATGCCATTATTTAAGAAAAGTAATAGTTTCTTTTCTTAAATAATGTCAAATAACCACTTCTAACTGTGTGTAATGCTAAATTTCAACAGTTGGGTTTTGTTTGGTCGGTCACCGGGACCAAACCACGCCAACCGTGGGTAAATTTAGCATTACCCACACCCAGGTGTGGGTTATTGCTATAATATTCTGTGAATAATGGCATAACTCCTGGAGTGCTTCTGTGTACTCTTCTGTCCATATGTAGTTGAATTGTTGCATACTATAAATAGTACTGCTGTATTAAGTAGTGTTACCCAAGCTGTGGTATGCAGATAAAATGTGTATGAAGGTCTGTATAACAATGTTGGAAGTGGCAAGAGGTCAGTCATATTGTATAAGTGAGGGAGACTTAGATAGAAGACAGTAGAAAGCTTCACTTAAATTCCCTGATGGCGCAGTGTGCTGTAATGTTAACTATAAATTTGTTGTCACACACAGCAGGGGTTTGAATCCCAGGAGTGCTAGTAAGCTGCATGCATACTCATACCCCACAACTGTACAGATTTTGTTACAATGTTCAGATAGAAAGCTGTATCTATAATTACACCCAACAACTGTACAGAATTTGCTAGTGTTCAGATAGACAGTTGTATGCATATTCATACCCCACAACTGTTCCAGTCTGTCCAGCAAGTACAGATAAATGACCCATATCACCAGCCTGGTACCCAGTCCCCCTAAAATACCAGTGTGAGGAACCATGAAATGTAGGTAGCTGTTAATGACATATAACAGCAAGTCAAACATGTACATAGTCATAGAATGTGTAGGAAAAACAAACCTGTCATTGTTGCACCTCACCCAAAGTGTATGACAGCAATACACAACATATGTTGCATTAACACCTACATCTTGTCACAGCTGTATGTAAGACACAGGTCACGTATATAATAATCTATAAATATACCAGTGTACAATGTAAGCCCATTGGGTAGTGTAATAATACTTGTAAGGGAAAGATCATTGCAGTGACTAGGAATGTCGTGAAAACTACAAGGATATGTCAGTTGTTAATTGAACACTCTCTCACCCCTACCATATGTGCGAAATAACCTAATGACACTCTTCAACTGGTATGTGTACACTCCAAACATTTGTTGGGACATATGTCCTAATGGGTCTATATGACTTGGTCAACAGTTCATATGATCGACAGTTTATTTGGTCGACAGTTCATTTGATCGACAAGCATTTGCCCCCTTCCCCAATGTTGTGTGACCCTGGAGTTGATATATATAGTTAGGGGGGGGTATGGGGGCACAGCCCCCCACTTTGGGGGGTGTGGGGGGTGAAGCCCCCCACCTAAAATGCTTGTCGATCAAATGAACTGTCTACCAAATAAACAGTCGATCATATGAACTGTCGACCAAGTCATATAGACCCATCCTAATAGGTTATACATATTCACATTTGTTTCTCTGTATGTGCCATGTTAAAATACACCCATATTGGTGGCCTGTTGCCATCAATGACACCTGCATGCTCTTGTAATGGCCACTGTTGTTCCATATATGCATGTGTTCTGCTTGCTCTGCAACTGTGTTAAATCTGGTGTGTCAGGTTAATGGGAATACCTATGCATGCTGTTATAACTAATCCTGAATGCTGTTGACTGTTACTAACCCATATCTGCCATAAACCGGAGACAACATAGCTCATATGGGAAGGCTGGTATATATATATATATATATATATATATATATATATATATATATATATACACACACAAATATATATATATATATATATATATACACACACAAATATATATATATATATATATATATATATATATATATATATATATATATATATATATATATATATATATATATATGTATCTATAGATAGATATGGTTCCCCTTCACAAGATCGAATGAATGGAAGCTCGAAACCCATAAGCTCAAGCCCAGAATCTCGAACTTCCATTCACTTGAAATTGTGAATGGAAAGTTTAGAGCTTAAAAAAAAAAAGAGTTCACTTACCTTTTTGCAAGGGGCAAGGACCCCCCCCCCTGCATCCTTGCAGCTAAATCTAAATGCTCCAAGACCGCACTATAGCAGAGGACAGGGAAATCTTCCAGTTTGCGCTTACACATATAGTGCAAACCAGAAGATTTCCCTTTCCTCTGCTGTAGTGCAATCTCAGAGTAGAAATATTTAATTATTGGGGATGTGAGGGGTGCATGGGTGTAAAGCACCCCTGCAAAAACATTAGAAAGGTGTCTGTTTTTTTTTTTTTTTAGTTCCCCTTCCCATTTTCGAGTTTTTGTAATTTTGAGATTCTGGTTTGGAGCTTATGAATTTCGAGTTTACAGAAATTTGGTCATGTGAAGGGGAACCATATATATATATATATATATATATATATATATATATATATATAGATATATATATATATATATATATATATATATATATATATATATATATATATACACGTATAAATATTTATATAGATGTATATAAATATAGATACAGATAGAACTGTGTATAGCATTACTACATGGGAACAAACACCTGAATCACTCACTACAACATAACAAACTATATGCACTATTAATGGGGGTGGGGGTTCAAATGAGGGATACCTGGTAATTAGTGCTATGTTAGCCCCCCACAGCCCTAACGGATATGCTGTGCAATCCAATACCCAGCGCATGCATATTTTGACTACAGGACCCTCCATGACACAGCCACAATGCTTTCACAGTAAGCCAATTCACCTGTAAATATCAGGGTGATATCTATAACATAACATGCAGAAAATTCATTCTAATGTAGGGACTGTACAATGTGGAAGGGGTACACATCACAATGGTTCAGATATGCACACACATCTATACATTGACAAACAAATATGTTCAGGTATATACAAAAATATATATATATATATATATATATATATATATATATATATATATATATATATATATATATAATATATATATATAAATATATATATATATATATATATATATATATATATATATATATATATATATATCTATATATATATATATATATATAGATATATATAGGTGCATACACATATACACAGACACAAGGTATTAGTAGTCATACATATATAGGAGTAGTGTGGAAGTACTGGGTGCAAAGTATATCCCTCAGCCACAAGCCCTGTAACTGGTACCTGTTAAATTTTTCGTGTGGCAACCATTCCCACAAATGAGAATACTTACATTAAACATATACCCAATCACAATTCAAAGGACATGACACAACACACAGGTATGCATACACAGAAAACCTTTATTTGTGTACTATACAATAATGTATGCCATTACTTACAGCACATGAAGTCTGACATATGTAATCAGCGATGAATGCAAGGCCCACACAAAACAGTAGATGCAAGTAATGTGGATATATAACATACTATGCTGTCCAGGCCAAGGCCTTCGATTAGTACAACAGTAGACAAAGGATTTGCCTTCAAGATAGGTAACAATCAACAATTACTGAAGTATTTCAGCAGCCTCCAATTGCACCCTGTAGTCAAGCCCTAGGGGGGAATGTAATAGTTGTGATAATGTCAATGTAGTGGTCACATGTATGGACCCTGACCAACATATTTTGTGGGAGTCCACGATATGACTGGGATGGTAGCAGGAATGTTAGCAGTAAATAATGATAAGCCATTACCCAACAACCCCTAACTGTATCACAACAGGTCAAAGCCTGCCATATATGTGAAGGCCAGAGGCAGGCACACATGGCCATACTTGCAATAGTGCTGTTACACATCCTGGATATTGCTGGTGTTACAGGATTTGTTGCAACATACCCTTATGCAGGAATACAACATCAGAAACACAAATGGATGTAGCTATGTACTGAGAGCACGCAACAGACAGTCTGCCAGTGATATATGTAGTGCAAGACCTGTGTAGTGCAAAGACCAAACCAACCACACAATCAACTGGCCATCATGTGGATAGGCCCACAGTTGACAGCTATGCAGACAGACTGCATTCCATCCTAAACAACTATGTACACACAAACACTGCAAGACCAGCAATATACAATGCACATATGAACACTACTCACTCTCTCTGTAGGTCTGGAACCTCATACGAATGTGTAATTGGCCTCTCTCTGCAATTCCTGCTGTAAGAGGTATTGCAAACTGCTGTCTGTAACACTGCTGCCTACATAAAGGAAGGTTGTCCTCCATACTGGAAAGGTTAAGGGACAACGCCCACATGAGTCAGTATTTTAAAGTACTGGGTTGCCATGACAGTGGTTATCTGAAGTGCTACACAGCAGGCTGCATGCAATTAGCAACTGTTGCACACTGATTGGTGCAGAGCCCATCACCTGAGCATGTGCATCACTTACAAAATCCATGTTGCAATCCATTCAAACCAGCTCAATCACTCTAGTGGAGAGACACACACACACACACACACACACACACACACACACACACACACACACACACACACACACACACACACACACACACACACACACACACACACACACACACACACACAGTGAAAAGAAGCAAATAAAGTAAACTGTAAACAACAACAGGCAGTCACAGCTGGCAGGAAAAAAATGACAGGTATGTAAAACATATATGTATGTAATTGAAAGTAGCATGAGGTATAGAATAATAGGAAATATGATGTGGAATGTTTATATGTGCCATCTGTAGTTGTCCCTGTAATGAAGTTCTGCTGAACAACAGCTCTGGGCAATACTGTCTGTCCCTGTAGGCAGTGAGACATACCTGCCAACTGTTTTAGATCAGCATGGGATGGCAAAGAATTAAGCCATAATATGTGTGTTTGGTATGTTAGTGTGGGCAATAGCTGGTGGAGGAAGTACTGCCGTCATGATAGACACGTGTGTCAGAGCACACCTCACGCAGGATAGTCATGTTAATGTCTAATGCAGCATGCACAAATGCCATAGGTGTATAATAGGCTTACCAGCAATCTCTCACCTTATATACCACCCTAATATTAGTCTGTGTTCATATGTGACACCTGGCTGTGTTGCAGTAAGGCAGAACAGTACAGCTGTGAATGAAAGACAGTTACAGAATGTGGACCAGATATCTGTATGCACTCCACATATAGATAATTATGTGTGTGATATATAATTAGACAGGTATGTCTACATGTATACAGACATTAATATAGATGTAGGTATATAAACACCCTCAAGATATATCTACACATATACGTATACGTATATGTATATATATATATATATATATATATATATATATATATATATATATATAGATAGATAGATAGAGAGAGAGAGAAGCACTGACAATATCATGCAGGTGAAACAGTCTGTAACAGGCCAGCAGAGTTAGTGTCCCCACAGGGAGCATGGCTACAAACACATAGCACAAAGCATGGCACAAACACATAGCACAAAGCTTGGTTCAATACAACATATGTCCCAATGGTAGGTAAGCAGCCAATATCCCAATTGCATGCTGTGAATGGTTTGTTGTAGCTGATATGGTGGGGGGAGACAAAGATGTGTATTAAGAACTATGGCAACCCTGCTGTATGAGTTGCACTGACCTGTTTCTATCTTTATGTCTTCCAGGGAGGATGCCCCATATTCATCTGTCAGCCTACAGTGCTGCAAAGACAGAGGTCATAGTATCACATTTGGTGCCGGACTATGAACAGCTGTTCGGACGGACAGCCCAAGATCAGCAGGAGAGGACTGCCCTGTAGAATGAACTAGTCCACAGGGTCAATGATATCGGACTGCATAACTGCAGCTATGAGCAGGTCCGGCATAATTGCAGCCACCTGCTTTGCCATGTATGTCAGCATGCTGCTGCTGTACAGGGAGACCACCTCACAACAGGGGGGGGACAAGCCATCCATCCACCCCTCACCTGTGTGGAGGAACTACTCAGGAGACTTGTGGCACCTGCCCACCTGCAGCACCAACAACTGGCAGGGCGCATTGTGGAGGTGGGTGCCACTGATACACTGCCTGAGGAGTGTGCAGGCAAGGCCCTAGGGCACAGGTACATCATGCAAATCTGAGATGCCATATACATAGTCTGTTGTCATGTAGTAGTAATAAACAGACGTGCATAAGCTGTAGTATTGTGGACCCCTACTGTAGATGTAACGTAATGCTGCACTCACCCTTTACAAATGCCACAGCTGTGGCCACTGACAGCAACATTCTCACACTCTTATGTAGGTCCCTCCAGGATACCACCACAGCAGCAGCCTGTAGCCGGTGAGTATGGTTCATGTTCATGCATGACAAGACACTGTACATGTAATGGCTATGGCATATTCCATGCACACATCTAACATACCTACCCATACTGCATGTTGTACATGTTCACATTTTGTTGTTGTGAAATGCACTGCATCACAGTAGTGATCATGCTGTGGTACTGGAAGGGTACTAGAGGCACATACAAAATACCTAACATCCTGTCATTGTGCAATGTGTCCACAGGGATGGGGAGTATGGCAGGACACATGGCCTACAGTAGGGACATGTGTGAAAATAATGAATATTCATGAGCCCACTCGAATACTGATTAGATTATTTTGAAATGAAATATAGGAATCCTATTGGCTTAATAGTTTTAAATGTTGTATAAATACAATTGATGTAATTAATTAGTCATCTGATGAAGTCCGAGTTGTGTGGATGAAAACGCATGTTTGAATATAAGGCGTCTATGATAGTGGCATTTGGCGTGGTGAATAAAGTGGAATTTTAATTTTATCCAGCTCGTTTTGGCTTCTCTCCTAATCTACAGCTTTTCTTTTGGCTTTATTTGACATGTGTGAAAAACCACCCTCATGGCTGTAACTGCACACAATCAGGTTATGTAACTGTGGTAGAAATAACCCTGACCCCACTGCAATAGTGACAGCGGTATGTGCACTCCAAGGGATGTGCACATGAGTAGACCTTGCAACCATGCAGAGTTCTGGGACATGTGTAGTGTACTTCCCACATCCATGGCAAGGTCTGGTGTGTGCCAGTGTAATAGTCCTGTACTGGTCATACATGCACTGCTGATGTAATCTGTAAAGCAGACATCAGTCATTCACAAACTATATCCGTTCACATATCATCCCAGGTTTGAGGTGCTGTAACACATAGGGGCTGTGAGCATTGGAGCTGACATAACAGACACAGTACTACATAAGCAGCAATGGTTTATACACCTGTGTGGTATGGTGCACAGTACAAAGCAGGGTGCAGAACAGGTCAACAGTAACACTTCGTACATGAGTGCAGTATTAACAAGGGGAAGGGCCATCACCTACCAACACAGCCCATGCATCACACACATGTATACTGCTGCTGTGATGATGTCATTATGGTTGCACTGCATGCTGTTGAGCACCAGATGTAATGCATGCTGACAGAAGGGTAATGGGAGGACTGTGTGTACAAAGGGTGTGCAACACATCGCACGTAGGTGTGTGTGTGTGTGTGTGTGTGTGTGTGTGTGTGTGTGTGTGTGTGTGTGTGTGTGTGTGTGTGTGGGGGGTGTTGAATGTGTGTGTAAGTGCAATCTGATGGAGTGTGGTCGATGCATGTCTAATGTGTGTACATGTGTGCCTGTTTGTGCGGATGTCCATGTATGCAGAGGCAATAGTGGGATTGATCGCATGCCAGTACTTCTCCTTGGGATTGTGCTGTAGATGTAGTGACACATGAGAGACCAGGACAGCCTGTCTGATATGTGAACACAGGACAGCTCATAGCATAACAAGGTCTGTAGCACAGAACATGCATTGGGAGGGAAAGTACATACCAGGTATACACATCATAATACCAGCAGCAGATAGATAACAGGCTACCCAAATATGCAGCACTACTAATGCAATGGGGAATTAACAGACCCCATCAGTGAGTGTATCCAGGTATTACTGTTGTCCGCATGATGGGTTGATTATGCAGCAGATGTAGCATGGACTGATCAAGGCTGTAGTATGAGGCTCCGGTGTGTGACATATGTAGTGAATGTAGTGGTCTCAACCATTTAGGGGCCATGTACACCATGACTGGACATACACAGGTTATTACTGGATGACAGAAGTGAGGCTATGTACTACCTACTTCACCAAAGTCAGGTAGATGATGGAATAACAGGTCATGTGTTGTGATCACATGTGTAGGCATGGAGAGGTATGATATGTTAATGGGTAGTATTAAGGAGTGTATGTTAGCAAGTGCCATGCAGGATGGGGAACATCTGTAACTGACTGTGGGACTGTCTGTAAACCCAGGGTAAAGGGAGGTAGTAAGGTGGACTTTCAGTGTCTGTGGGTGTATGTGTACATGTGTATGTGTGTGTGTGTGTGTGTGTGTGTGTGTGTGTGTGTGTGTGTGTGTGTGTGTGTGTGTGTGTGTGTGTGTGTGTGTCTGTGTGTGTGTATGTCTGTGTGTGTGACTGTGTGTGTGTGTGAGTGTGCGTACTGTTATTCAATGCTGTACAGATGTTAACGTGTAGGTAGTTTGGTGGCTCATGTTCCCTCCTGCATGCAAACTGAGGTAGGTGTCCGTACAGACACCGGTGATGATGATGATGATGGTACTGGTGAGGCACAGGTGGGATTGTCAGAGGCCAACACTGCACCTACATGTGTCATCACCTTCCTAGCCACCCCAAGCCTGCACACAGTTACAGTGCTCTTACAAACCCCATCACACATGGCCATAGCAGAGGGACAGTTGGCAGTTGGTGCCAGTGACCAGAAAGGTGTGGTGTCCATGCCAACTGTGTCGGGTCATAATCAGCATAGCCAGATGTCCAGCAGGTCACCACATCAGTAGATGTACCATGGTGCTCATGGGAGGGCCGCTGGTCATCATGCCCCTGGCAGAGGAGCCACAACTGGTACCACCAGGAGCATGTTTCAGGCTGTAATGGAGGCACAGGTGCATATAGACATGCATGCAAGACAGGGCCTGAGGCTGCAGAGGGCTGCTTTCTCTTCTGTAAGTGGCACCCTCCATGACATTGCTGCTGCCCTCTGTGAACATACTGAGGTCATGGATGGACAGTGGGGTGAGATGGTGGGCCTCTTCGACCATGGAATGTCCGTAATTGAATGTGTGGTGGGAGTGGTGCTACGTCCGTGTGGACGTAGGCCAGAAACACCAGTAGCTGGTGGCAACATGGATGTGCCATGATGCCAAGCTACTCCTGTAGTGGCAGTACCAGCCCCAGCACACCACTGGAGGTGCTGTCCACACCACATCACAGCAGGCCTCGTGCACATGGCCCTGGCCAGTCCCAGGCAGGACATGGTTCCAGCAGGCACCTGTCATCATCAGGGAAGAGTAGCATCTCAAGGTCTGTACCTGCATGTGTCCATGGAACCCCACCCCGGCAGGCACAGTCACTGTGTCCTTGGCTGGAAGCACTGAACTGCACACCCTGCCAGGTATGGTCTGCAGCTGTCCAACAACACCTGTATAGGGCAGCCACATGGCTGGGCTGTGTGCATGCATACCCACACACTATGCAACCATGCCTAGGGTGACCCCATACCAACACACACCACATCACCATGCCGCAATCATTGAACCAAACTGCTCATTCACACTCATGGTGACACATGTATGACCACCCTTAGCCTCTGGCAAACCAGCAACACACCCTGTGCATATCCTGATACCTGTGCCACATCCCTGTCATCCATAACATCGATGCAGGGACAGGCTAATATGGTTCTGATGCAAATGGTGACTGTCATAGAGTGCTGTAATGAACCGCAGTGTGAGATGTTGTCAGGGGTAATGTGTAATGCATGCATGTCAGGTAGTGCAGCCATGCAGCTATGATGCATTTCAGCTGTCAGTAACAGTGATTGTTATCTCCATAATGTTATCCATTTGTGTTGCAGGTGTACATGTGTCAGCAGGAGGATGGTCTGCAGTCATATTTCACAAGAGTATGGCACTGTGGTGACACCATGGTGACTGCTCATGGGTGGTAACCTCAGTCCCACTGTTGCCACTAGGGGGCTTGTGGGCTGCCGATATCCCAACACACCTCCCCATCAAGGTGTTCACCCCCCACATGTGTCATATACCGCCCCTGTATGTGTCTTGTGTGTCATGTCTGGTAACCTACCCATCCTCCCTCCCCAAATATACCTACAGCCCTTCCCCAACATCCCACTCCCACCTGAAAAGATAATGGAAGGGCAATATGTTCCCATGAACAATCTCGCCCCATACATGGCTGCCGATTCTGCACACGTGTCCACTGGACACATGTAATCTGGTCTAATTGGCATCACAATGCATTTATGCTGTCTTCACCCATCTCACAGGGATTTGAGGGTCTACATCTACCTCCAACTTCAGTGTTTATGCACAGCTGTTACTTTAGCAATAATGAGCAGCTATGGACCTTTCCTACACCCTTCTTGCACATGCCTAGCTATTTCCCTTACTGTCTTACCCTCTTTGTGTCCCTTTTTCACCACTTTCCTCTCAACCCTTTTTTCCATTCCTGTTAAATAGGTTAGCATGGGGGTAAGCAGGAGTGTTCTGCCTAGCAACAAAATAAACAGCCTCTGCAAGGCTCATACCCAGGACCTTGCACACCATACACAATTGATTTCCCACTAAACCATGGCAGATGTACATAACCCTGATGTTTCCACAAACATATTATCCAGCCCAGTCATTCAACAGTACAGGGAATGTATTGCAACATATAGCTGTATGTGTGTGAGTAAATATATTAATGTCTAAACAGGTACAACATATTGATATATGTAAATATATGTATATATATATATACATATATATATATATATATATATATATATATATATATATATATATATATAGATATATAGATAGATATAGATATATAAACATATATTCATGCAAATGCCTACATCTATGGATATATATGTCTACATCTACAAGTGTAAATATATACAGCAGGTCATGTATATGTCGGCAGATATATACATGTACATATATAGGTGTATACGGACAGACATCTAGTGATAACAATGGGGATATAACAAAAACATATATGTCCTCATGCAACGTTAATGGCATTGAGAGGTCCCACATAATATACGTCTGGTATGAATAGGTATACTCCCCCCCCAGCCAAGCACATCCCCCCAGTAATACAGTAACAAGTGTTGCAGATCCCATTACCAGGACCGCACACAGCATGGCTATCCCTAGGATACATATACACAGACAGGTATATGCAGATACAGGTATATATATATATATATATATATATATATATATATATATATATATATATATGTAAAAGCTATATTTTTGTACTATGACAGTTGTAAATGCCATGTCATATAGCCGTTTAGACACTGACATCCATATGAATAGTGTAATGCAACTGTGAAACAGTTATACTGAGACAGTAGTCTGGTAAGGTTGACACATGTTGCTGTCCAGGCCGAGGCCTTCTAGTAGTACAATAATAATGACTGGCCCACAGCATACCAGACAATCAGCAGTACGTAATTTAGATGTATAGGTCAGCAGCCTCTATCTACACTCTGTACACAAGCCCTAGGGGGTACAGACCCCAGTTGACACAATGGGATGTATCTCTTACATAAAAAGGTATAACTGACACTATCACAATCACACTGACAAACAGAACAGTCCATATGGCAGGAGGCAGTAGGTCTTCATTTACACACGGTGGACTGTATGGTAATGTACATCCAGATACCTTAAGACAGCTTACCCCAGATACCCACAAATGTTGTTACAGCCTAGGTTAGTCATGGTGCACCCCCCTACACTCACTACTACTGGGACATATACCACAGTTACCTACACTGCCCTCTGTAGTGCATTAGGGCACACATGTATTGTGTAGGTGGAGCCCACACAAAAATGGCCCCAATCCCCCAGTATGCCTCCTCAGTATGGAGAACATCGATGTCTGTGCTGTGACTGAAACCTGGTTCAAGGCTCCTGAGAGCACCCCAGCACTATCAGGTTATACCTCATATCATGCGTTCCGGCCCCAAAATCCAGACCGAACCACAAAAGGAGGGGGAGTATCCATATTCATAAAGGATACCCACACCTCCAGGTTAGTGGCAACGCACGAAGCATCGGAGACCATCCAGGTGCAATTAACCATAGGTAAAACTGCCCTACAGTTTGTAACATGCTACAGACCACCTTCTGAAACTCAGGAAACCCACACAGCCTTCCTGAAGACACTGGAGAGTATGAATGTCTTTCCAAACACCATCATATTGGGTGACTTCAACTACCCAAACATAGACTGGGAACATTACTCAAGCCCCAACACCCTAGCCCAAAGGTTCCTTGAGTTCATAAACTCAAATGCTATGGAACAACTAGTCACCATTCCCACAAGAGGAGAAAATATACTAGACCTGATCATCACAAACATGGGGACAAAATGCTCCACACCAGAAGTATATCCCTCATTGGTGAGATCAGACCATAAATTAATCTCACTGGAGATCCACATCCCGCCCCCACCCCAGCAAAAGACCACAGTGAAGAACTTCTCAAAAGCAAACTTCACACTTCTTAAGACTGGAGTGGTATCCTTCAAGGCCCCCGAGCCAGTGGAAACCACAACCCACGCTGCTGAAACCCTTACAAATGCCTTCTACGAGCACCTCCAGGAATGTATGGATCAAGCAATCCCTAATAAAATCAAGACCCTTTCCACCAAAGGCAGGCGCCTGGTCTGGTGGACTCCAGCCATAAACAAACTCTACAACAAGAAGAGAAAGCTACTACATGACACAGCAAAATCCCTAAATGGGAAGGCATCTCTGATCAATACTAGCAAAAAACTACGATCACTCATAAAATCATCCAAGGCCAACTTTGAGAGAAAAATCGCTAATGACACAAAAGACAATCATAAAGCCTTCTTTAGCTATGTTAGAAACCTGGGTGGAAACTCCCAGATATGCTCAGAATTAGTCCAAAATGATAAAAAAATCACTGAACCCACAGACATTGCCAACATACTGGCAGACAGGTTCAGTGCAAATTTCTCCCTCCTCCCCAAAGGAGAAATATCTATCCCACCAGAGTCTAGCCTCCCAAACATCTCAGATGCCCAGGTGAGAGCTGCTCTCTAAAGCAAAAACACAGCATCAATGGGACGGACGGTGTCCCCGGCTGTGTGCTACTAACTCAATGAGGAACTAAACCCACACATAAGGCTGCTGTTTAATCTTAGCCTTACTACAGGATACATACCCAAAGAATGGCGTGACGGCAACTGTGGTCCCACTCCACAAAGGCGGTGCTTCTACGGACCCTGAAATTACCGCCCATAAGCTTGACGAGCCTTGTCTGCAAAGCTATGGAGAGGATCATAATGGAACTCATAAATAAAGACATTGGGGACCTACAGACACTGGATCCTACCCAATTTGGCTTTGTCAAGGGCAGATCCTGCCTCTTGAACTTGGTCGACTTTTGAAACAGTCACAAAGGCCATTGATGAGGGTAAGGCAGTTCACACAGCCTACCTTGACCTAGCAAAAGCGTTCGACACAATACCCCACTCGGGCATCATAGAAAAGCTCACCAGCTTAGATGTAAACCCATATGTCACAAGATGGGTTGCAAACTGGCTCAAGGACAGAACACACAGGGTTAGAGTTGCTGGTGCCATGTCAGACTCTAAGCCTGTCTCGAGCAGTGTCCCACAGGGCTCAGTCCTGGGCCCCCTCTTGTTCGGCATTTATTTTTCTGAAGTGCAGGCAAACATAGGGGGATTGTGGCTGACAAAATTTGCAGATGACTGCAAACTGGGCATCATAATTGACACTCCATCAGACACAGACATCCTCCAGAAAGGTCTCATAGAAATGGATAACTGGTGCCAGAGCCATGGCCTTAAGCTAAATGCCAAAAAATGTATAGTCATACCCTTTGGGAAAAACAAGGTAACCCCTAATTACCACATAGGTGGTAATCCATTAAACACGGAAGACGTTTTCAGGGACCTGGGGACCCAAGTTGACAGTAACCTCTCTTTTGACACTCACACTGCCAAAGTGGTTAGGAAGACCTTCTACATTGCCCACCTGATCATGAAGGGATTCACATCCAGATCAGGAGAGGTCATTGTACCCCTGTACTCTTCACTTATCAAACCAATGATTGAGTACAACGCCCCATTCAGAATGTACCTTACCCGACACCTGCAGCAGTTGGAAAGACCCCAAAAGTTCCTCACCAAAAGGATAAAGGGGCTCAAACATATGTCATACGATGCCCAACTGAAGAAACTCCAGCTCTATTCAGTTGCATACCGTCTGCTCAGAGGTTATCTGTGCCTGACATACAAGGCCATGTCCAACCCGGAATAAATGGACATGCTCCACCTCAAAATATCCAAATCCACCAGAGCCACGAGAGCAAGAGACTTAAACCTCAACACGGATATAAATAGGACATGCTGGAGGGACAGATTCATCACCCAGAGACTCCCTACACTATGGAACAGAATCCCAGTCCATGTGAGGCAGAGCCCCTCACTGACTCTGTTCAAGAGAAATCTTGACGAGTGGATGGGAGATCGTAGGTTTACCCCGGGAATCATCTCTGTATCACTGCTGGACAGAGGCACAGCAAACTAATGGGTATAGTATTCTCATCCTAAGGGGTGGTGAAAGCCACACACACTCTGGCTAAGCTTTTAAATGCCCTAGGGCAGATAGCCTAGTATGAACCTATGAACCTATGTGTGGGGGACACAACAGCAGTGGCGGGATGGCAGGAATAACAGTATGACATACACACAGCCCACTACATATCAAACCCTGACAGCATGTCACATGTGCTAAGCCAAGTATGTAGGTGGAGGACAGTCTGGAACACAGGCACATATGTATACAACTGCTGTCATACAGTAAGCAAGATATGTAAATTTGTACATATCTATATGATATATGTATAATGATATGTACATCTATGTTTGCCATATGTCTTGCACAAGGGGTGGAGCCCCAATAGTCCCAAACTCTCAGTGCAAGGGGATGTCATGTATGTATTGCAGGTATATTTGTAGACTATTGCTACTGTAATAGGGATTGTCTTCACAGACATGGTGTGTGTGGGAGATCACATCTGCTGTGGACATGTGTGCCATTGGCTACTGACAGACATCCTAAGGTCATCATAGTACAGTACCACTGCTAGCACAGTAATGCCCCTGTGGACTACAGCTGTGATACGCCCAATATATGTGGACAGTCATGCTGGTCAGTCCAGGGGTATGCACAGAACCCCTTCATGCAAGACATGTGGACCAGGCCTGTCAATGTGGATGTTAACAGCCATGTAGATGGGTATCATATGGAAATACTGGTATACATTTGCCCCCGTAGGTTATACATTCATACATCCCTGTCTGTCCTGACACATAATAACCACTGGTACAGAGGTGCCATGGTCACATACTACCCACTAGTTAGTGACATACATCTGAACAGCATCCCACTGCTTTGTCTGACATACATGACTGTCATGTGGCCCAGCAGAAGTACATCTGGCAAGTATCTGGACATGTCATCTCACTGGATAAGTACAGTAATGTGCTAGGCATATAACAAAGCACAGTGCAAGCTATAGGCAGACTAACTCAACACTGGGCTACATCTCCCATGTGGGGATACACATATACTTGCATAGATAGCAGGCTCTACAGACATGTCACATCACAGAGTAACAGACACCTGTGTGAAAGTGTATAACCACAACCAATGTGAACACATCCACAGCCATATATGGTAAGCTAGCATACTATTACAGTATATGGACATTCTGACCTACACCATCCTCATAGAAGTCACTCACACAACACTCCTACATATACTGGGCCGCTAGACAGTGTTGTCTGATGTCTGTCTGTGGTATGGGACATATGTGTGTTCGCCCCTACAAACATGTCAGCTGTTAGGGTGACATACAGTGGAGCAGCATGTAACATCAGATAAAACAGGACCAGGAACAATGACATCTGCAACAGTCTCTACACAGGCCAAGGTACATATTCACTATACACACACTGTCAACAATTACCAGACTTAAATATACCTCAGTACTGTACACACGACCACATAATGCCCAGGCTATGTCCTCAGTTATAACCCCTACAATACATAACATATGTAGCAGTCTGAGATCTCACTGGCTTATTATCAGATATGCTGTCAATGACTATGGAGTACAGGACATATGCACCCCCTACTGCATGACATATGTACAAAGGTTGACAGAGTTGTTGCTGGAGGCACAAACACAGGGCCAATATTGGCATGTCACTGTAATACCCTCATACATATACTGTCGTAACAGTGTTTGTTGCACCAGATGTCCTATGAGGGATGTGACATCGGTAACTCTCCCGGCTGTCACCATCTGCTGCCTGCTATCCTCATACTACCTTCTGCATTTTACAGATAGGTGCACCGTAACTGACCAATGAAATTAAAGGTGCAACACTGCCCAGTCTGCGGATGACACTGCGGATGGGGACCCCTCATATACATGGGACCGACATGGCAGGTATTGCGACATGTACGACAGGCATATCCAGACAAACACTGTTAAACCAGCAGTACTCCACATGCAGTATAGCAGCACTTACAGTCTGTAGTCAGGCCAGGCACATCCCCCTCTTGTTTTTTGCCCTCTTTCCACAGTGTATGTTGTTAGAGGTAAATCCCCAATCCATCTGAGATGCTGTTTACCAAACAACAACTCGAGTTCCTGCTCACAGTGACTATAAAGTGCAAACACCACCATGTTGTTCCTAGGTATTGGAGTGTGATTCCATGCAATTGGCTATGGGACTGTTAACACAGCTGTTCCACATGCACTCAGCTAGGGGAAGGCTGCAATTCATGCAGAGGCCATCAACTGATCATGAGCATCACTTAAATTATACATGCTGCTGCCTAAACATAGCAGGTGGGGATCTCCAAATCCACTGGAGAGGGAGTGGGGGAGGCAGACAGAGGCAAATACATGCCAGGGAGGGGTGGTTGAGTAAAACAGAAGCATGTTTGTGTCACACACCTACCAGCACAGGGTATCAACCCCCCAACAACCATGTAGTGCTCTCACAGTTCGATGCAGTTATTGGTTGTGCCACATGGGTTACCTGCTGTGGAGCTCTCAGAGTATATTTGTGATGATGAGTGACATCTGCAACAGGGATATGGCAGATATATGTTAGGCGACATACACGTGCCTGTCTGCATGAACAGCTGCCAGTTTCAACACAGGCACACTCACACAGGGACGCACACACTCTGACACATTTGGCAGGGCCAGAAGTGCAACTCATCACTATTGGGATTATCACAACACATCGATGTGCAGGTATCACATGCACCACAGGGGTCATACGGATGTCGTATGGGCATATAGTATAATGAGGTGTCAGACATCAAACAGCATGCTTCAGTATGTCCTGGGGGGTTGTAGTGAGTGTGGATGTGGTCAGATGCACCATACAACACACACACAGACACACAGGGTGCCAGTCCTGACATGCATGAGTGCATGTCTGCACGGGTGTGTGGTGGTCAACTGTGCCAGTAGGCTGTACAAGAGTTGGAGATAGGTATACCATGGCATCAGGCCACATGACGATGGTCTGCATTGTGCCTCAGGCCTGTGGTTTCTGCATTTACCCACACAGGTGGGTATTGCATCTCCCATCCAGTTACCAGCATGACTATTGTGTGCGGCCATTGCTGTGCATCACTCGCCATGTATATGTTCCTTACTCCATGACATGGATGGTGTCTGGGATGTGCACACCTTCCACATGGATGTACAGTGATATGTGGAACTGTACCTGTGGTGACTGGCCCATGTTGTGAACATAGATTATCATTGGATGTGCCAGTCTTGCCCACCTGTGGCAGGAACTGGTAATAGGCAGCAGGTTTACCCTGCACCTACATTGATAGCATGCTATAACAGCATTACCTGATGTCGGTGTCATCTGTCCATACAGGGAATGTTATCAGGCATGGTATGTCTGTTGGGAGTCGCATGTGAAGGCACCACGGGTGGTGCAGGTGTCCATTTGGGAACATGGTGGAGTTGCACTGTCTGCATGTACATGCATATTGGACAGATGGCCAGGGTGACATGCCCTCTGTAGCCCACTGCTATCACTGCAGAGTTACTATCAGTGGCCAATATGCAGTATACTACCCACATATTGGCTGTTGCCTAGGCATGGGTGTGTGCTCTGTGTAATAGTGGGGTTGCAAACTGTGATTGGCTGGCCTTGATGTCACATGTCTAGGTATGGCTTTGCACACCAGCCTCTCAGCTAATTTACATCTGGTATCCCTGTATGGTTGGCATGGTGATATATAGTAGGACCATCATAAAAGTACTGAGCAAACCCCCCTCCACATTGGCCACAGAGACCTCTACACAGGATACATGTTATACACACACACACACATACACACAAACACACACACCTGCCATGTCTGGGAGTAGAACCCCTACCTAACTAGTTTATCACACTACAGAACTACACAGTTATAGTATGCACCACAAACATTACTGGAGTACTTCTTCCCCAAAGGTGTATTTCACAATGTATGACATCAGCAGGGTTACCAAAGTAGGGCATTTCACTTTGCTCCCTACACAGACAGTGAGACACACACAAAACATCCACAATTGACATGTGTGGGTATAGAACCCCTGGCCAAGGTCTATATCACACTACAGCATGGGGTTGTTATAGGATGTACCACAGGGATTACGGATGAACTGTCTCCACAAAGTTGTATTTCACAATGGATGACATCAGCAGGAGTGCCACAGCAGGGCATTTGAAATATACTGTGAGTGAGTAGCCTATAATGCTTTGCTCCATACACACACATTGAAACACACACAAAACATCCAGAATTGCCATGGGTGGGGATGGAACACTACCACAGTTTTAAATCACACTACAGCAGTACACAGTTACAGAATGAGCTACAGAGATTACTGTGCTACACTCTTCCCAGAGGTGTATGTCTAGGTGAGTGACATCAGCAGCCTTGCCAAGGTTGAGTTTATGAATTGTATGGAGTGTGAGTAGCCTAAAAAGCATTGCTCTCTACACAGTAAGACACACACTCACACACAATTGTCAGGTCTAGGGTTAGAACACCTACTTAACTACTTTATCACACTACAGCAGTACACAGTTACAGGGCACGCTACAGAGATTACTGGGTGTGACATTCCCAAAGGTGTATTTCTAGGTGAGTGACATCTGCAGGCTTGCTAAAAGTGAGTATATGAATTGTAGAGAGTGTGTGTAGCCTAAAAAGCATTGCTCAGTCAGACACACACAGATCCACACAGACACACAGTTGCCAGGTTTGGGGTTAGAACACCTACCTAACTACATTATCACACTACAGCAGTATGCAGTTACAGGACACGCCACAGAGATTACTGGACTATACTTTTCCCAGAGGTGTATTTCTTGGTGAGTGATAACAACAGCCCTGCCAAAGTTGAGTATAGGTATTGTACAGAGTGTGAGTAGCCTAAAAATTATTGCTCTCTACTCAGTCAGACACACTCACACTTGCCAGGTCTGGGGTTTGAACAACTAACTACGTTATCACACTACAATGGTATGCAGTTACAGGACGCGCTACTGAGATTACTGGCTGTGACATTCCCAGAGGTGTATTTCCAGATGAGTAACATCAGCAGGCTTGCCAAAGTTGGGTATATGAACTGTATGGAGTGCGAGTAGCCTAAAAAGCATTGCTCTCTACTCAGTTGGACACACACACACACACACACGGATTCACACTCAAACACACACAGTTGCCAGGTCTGGGTTTAGAATACCTACCTAACTACTTTATCACACTACAGCAGTACACAGTTACAGGACGCAATACAGAGATTACTGGGCTATGAGTTTCCTAGAGGTGTATTCCTAGGTGAGTGACATCAGCAGCCTTGCCAAAGTTCTGTATGTGAATTGCACAGAGCTTGAGTATCCTAAAAAGCATTGCTCTCTACACAGTCAGAGACAGACAGACACACACACACAAACACACTCACACAGTTGCCAGGTCTGGGGTTTGGACTACTACCTAACTGGTTTATTGCTACAGCAGTACGCAGTTATGGGACGCACCATGGTGATTCCTGAGTTATGGCTCTCCCAAAGGTGTATTTCACATTGGATGACCTCAGCAGGCTTGTCATATTGCTACTATGGAGAGGGCGGTGTGTGCATGGGCCATAACCCATTCATGTAGGGGTTGCATGCCACATGCGGGCACACACGGGGTCATATGTCACAGGTATGTGTATACAGCTACTAGATGACTACTTCCTTGTACAGTCATGTTGCACAACTGGCATGAGCAGCACATAGTCTGTCATGCTGACAGATGCTGATGCCTAGTATCTTCAGTGAGTGCATCTGCACCTCATGTGGTTGTGGGCCTTTGGCTGTCTGCTGGGTGGGACAGTCCCGATGGGTCCTTGTCACAGTGACCCTTTTCCACACATCTATGTCTGTCTACCTTTAGCTTATTATAGTGTGTTGTCCTTACATATATGTCTGTATTCCTAGCCACTGTGTGTGCAAGGCAGGAGTGGTGCATACTGACATGTGTCTGCACTAAGAACTACGACTGCCAGATATGTCTTGTCCACTGGTGTTTGCAGACATGGTCTTCATGTGTTTAAAGTGTGTGGGCATGCCCAGTATGACCTTTTAGTATGTTGTTGACTGACATTGCCTTCATTCCTCTAAGTGTGTGACCATGCCTAGTATGGCCATCTGTATTGCATGCGTGGTGCGTGTCCAGGTTGTTTGCACTGCGGTGCTGACCTTTATGTTGTACACCGACAGGTAGCATGCTATGTCTGCAGGGTATCCATTGGTCATTTGGCATGTACTGTTGCTACATTTCTGCATAGCAGGGGGGGGGCACCTGACTGTTTCTACATTTCTACACAGGAGTGGGGAGGCACACCTGACTGTTACTATTAGTGTACATAGGATGGGGGGCACAAGTGACACTTCTACACATTTGCTAGAACTGTACTGGTATGTCGGGTACTCCATTTTAGTCTGTAGTCTTGCCTATCATGTTAACTAGAGGCATACCAGTGTACTACAGATCCTAGCTTTCACTGCCTACATATTAGTTTCAGAATTCCTAGCCTACACATCTTACATCTAACTGCCTGGCCTGCTGTAGTCTATCTGTGTAGGCCTGGGGGGGGGAGTTACACATATAACTCATTCAGAGGCCATAGTACAGCATTTGTTTGTGTTTGTCTACACCTATCCTGCTGACTGTAACAGCTGTTGTGTATGTGACCCTCCTAACTGGCATGTGTGAGTCAGTTACCTTGTGGGTGTCCCAGTATTGAGGGTGGTGCTGCAGGGCTGCCTATGTCGGATGCACAGAGTACACTCCCTATACATGGTTGAGCACAGGTAGTGGCATGTTTGACATCCCTTTTACTGTATGTGCTAGCCGGAGAGAGGTGACATTTCCCTGGGTCCCTACTGTATCAGTGCATGTGCTATGTATTGCCTCTTTGCCAGGGCCAGGGCATACTGGGCACACTTCCTTCTGACTACTGGGGCAGGCTCAGGTAGTTCCTCCTCCGAGTCACTCTGTGCCTGTGAAGGCCTTGGTAATGGTGGGGGGCTGTGTGGCCCTGCCCCATGCTGTTCCTGCTGTAGCTGTTTCCGCAGGATCATATTGTGTAGCGTGGCACATACAATGGCAATTTGGCTACATGTAGTTGGTGAGTACTGCAAGACCCCACCAGAAGTGTCCAGACACCGGAACCATGACTTGAGCATCCCAAACACATGCTCTATTATGATTCATGTTTGTGCGTGTGCCTTATTATGGAGTTCTTGTTCAGGTGTGTGTGCATTTCTGATGGATGTCATAAAGCCATGGCTCCAGTGCCTATCCAGCATCACCCACTAGGTGACTGTGTGGGATGTCCCCATTGGCAAATCTGTGGTACAGCCGCGTCAGATGCCAGATGTGGGAATCATGGTAGCTTCCAGGGCAGCCAGCACACACATTCATTTTTATGCCATGGGCATTGCACATGACCTGACAGTTGATGGAGGGAAGCCCTTGTGGTTGATGTAGACCCTACCCTGCTCACTGGCTGGTGCTTTGATGTATGTGTACGTGCAGTCTGTTGCACCCACTACCTCGGGGTATTTTGCTATTTGATGGAAAAAACGCATATTGCTGGCCAATGCCTCATGGATAATGGGGAGATATATGTGCTCACTGACGTGTGCTGACATGGCATCCAGGAACTGGTGGAGTACCCCAGATGCTGATGCCTGTGATATCCCCATCATATCCCCTGTTGGCCTTTGGAAGGTACCTGTAGCTAGTATTCATAGGCCTACACATACCTTGGGATCCACTGGGATAAGTTCCCTTCTGTTAGTTCTGTATGTGAGGTGTGGCTGGCACAGCTCAACAATCTGCTGTAGGAGGTCTCTGTCCACCCTATAGTGCTCCACTATCTCCAGCTCATGTAACCCTTGGTAGGTTACCCAGGGTCTGTATACTCGTCACCGTTTCCTCACTGTGGGTTGCTCAGCAGCATTCACATCCTCGCCACCCTCAGCCTCTTGCACATGCTGGTTTATGACAGCAAAAGCAGTCCCTAGCATTATTTCTCTTGCTTTTGTTTTCTAAAATTTCCCCATTTGTATACACTAGTGGTGCAAAGTTATTGGGAATAACAAAGGGGAAAGGTGTTTGCATAGTTTATAGTGGTGTGCTGGGCTGGTCTGCTGCCTGTGTGATTGGCTGTGTCTGATACAGTTCACCTGTCAGCTCAGCTAGTTCACCTTGATTATCTTCCTACTGCTGTTTTCCCTTCCCATTGCCTTCCTGTTTAAGCTTGTGTATGCGCCACACAAACAGAGTCCTCAAATGTACAGAGAGCTGCTATTTTCTGGTTTAACTTCCTTTTTCTTCCTGTGAAACCCAGTGCGTGGCGCGCACACCTGCTTATACTTTGTAAGGAGTGCTAGGCAGCTTGGACACACCTCTAGCTTAACTGTGCTAAGCTAGGAGCAGTCCTGCACCATAGGGCTCCAATCCACTTACAGTATTTCTGACACACCCCCATGATGTCACCTATCTCCTAGTCTTGCACCCAGCTATTTCTACTCTTACACTCTTGGGACCTGCCTCACACCCTTGGGAAATCTGGGATTCACTATCCTTCCCCTCATTTGCATAGGATTGCCTGCTAATGCATAGTTATATGTCCCACAATGAGCCTCCCCCCTTAGCAACCATTATTCACTGGCCAGGTTGAATAAAATGAACGTTGAACACAACCAATACCTCTTATCTCTCCGTAAATGCAATGTTACTGTCACAGAGGAAACGCTGTGCAAAAACCTGTAAATTCGATCTTTTTATTGTAAAATGACCTGGAATTCACTCTTTTCAAGTTATAATTGTTAAGCGCTTTCACCACTGTATGTGGGCTTCATCAGAACAAAGTTACCATCTATCACAAACATTTAAATAACTTTTTAGGAGACAGTAACGTTGCATTTACGGAGAGATAAGAGGTCACTGGCCAGGTTGTCTTATGCCTGCCATTGACTTGCATGGCTGAATACTGCTTTTAGTTAGAATGCTTATTTTAGGTTTGTTTTATTATTTTCCTCCCGATCCCGTTTGCTCGCCACTGCCCTATACTTATACAGGCAGGATCGGCGACAACAAAAAAAAAGTTGTTTTTAAATTTTTTACACATTTTGCAATGCCAATGGCCTTCTACTTGGCCACTGGCATGCTTCATCAATGATATGCAGCCTTTATTTGGAGCTGTCATAGCTCCGTTTTGTAGTTTGCAGAAATGTACTTGGTTACTAACCGAGTACATTTCTGCAGACTGCACTCATCCTGCACTGACAGCTGCCTGCCGCCTGGATCACAAATTACCCTCATTTGCATGGTTTTCACCTGCAAATAAAGGTAATTTGCATACAGGAGCTCGGTCTGTGCAGGATTAGCCTAAGAGCTCACATGCACATCCCGGGAGCTCGTTCCTAGATTGCACGTTGGCCATATTGCCGAAAATAGCTCTTAAACTAATCCTGCATGTTATAAAGGGCTTCGTAAATCCGGGGGTTTGTTTAACAGTATAAATGAATTCAGGGCAATAAGCAACTACTAGAGTAACATCAAGGCAAACCACCTTTCAGTTTGGCAGACAGGATTTAGGCTATGAGCTACTTAAAGGCTTTGTCCTCTAATCCTTAGTTTGATTGTATCAGTCTTACCCTGCAACCTGTGTGGCTCTAACCACATTTTTTAAATAGGTACTGCTCTGTAGTCTGTCTAGAAAAGAGCTACTCATGCTTATCAAGTTTATCTGCTTAACAGATAGCTAAAATAAAATAAATATAACAAAATCCTATTGTCCTTAATAAAAGCACTAGTGCCTCAAGGCATGTGTGTTGCAGTTTCTTTTTACAGTTCTAGAAAAACTAGGACAAACATTTGGTTTATAATCATGAGAACAAAACTAAAAGCTAGTACAATAAAATAAAAACAACTAGAACTGGCTGGTCAGTTATGACCCTCATGGAGAGATCATGGAAATAAGCTTGAGTTGCACCACTGTATACAATGAGCATAAAGTCAACATTAAATGATGTAATTCCAATTTTATCCTCATTATAGATGCAAAAGATAAAGTTGCACACAAGGAAATATTTGCTCATCTCCAGCAAAATGGCTTGATGTTTGATATGCAACATAATTTTTATCTATGACATTACATGATCATTGTATAGTTAGCTTTATCATACAAAATATATGTGTGTGTGTGTGTGTGTGTGTGTGTGTGTGTGTGTGTGTGTGTGTGTGTGTGTGTGTGTGTGTGTGAGTGTGACAACAGTATTGTCAAGTGAATTAATCTGCCCAGCATCCAGCCATTTCTGAAATCTGTCTTTAGTGAATTAATTTTGCAGTAGTGGTTTGTGCTTAGGCTACTTCTGTTTGTTTTGTTGTTTCCAGGTACTCTACACAAAGCTATTCTTACTATAGTACCTGCAATCATTGTAAAACCATAGATAATTTTCTGCTTGCTTTCAAGACAGCATAATAGAATTAATAACCAGTCTACTTCCACTTAGTTTCCAAGACATTTTAGAGTGCTGTATAATTTTTTTAACTTGCATTTCAATTTTGATAGGCAACTCCCCCTATTTGATGCTGGAGTGCTACACACAGCTTAGAATTTCCATAGAGCATATACATGTACAGATTGGCTGCTTCTCAGGCTGCTTGGACCTCACACTTCACTCTCCTTCTACCCCTATCCTTGGCCACCCACTGGATAACTCCTTTTATTCCTTCATTAGCTCCATCTGACATAATATCACTTCTTCTATACTAGTCACAAATGCACCGCTTAATGTTTGTGTGGCAAAACTCTCTCATAATAATGTGAGCACACTTTTATCATTCTTCCAGCAACCAAATAGAATTCCACTTTTATTATCTCTAATCAAAACAAATCTAATGACCTTCTCAGCTTACCACTTAGAAAGTGTACTTCAGACGCATTATTTAGTCCCCCTTTTCAACATTTTGTCCGTCAGTCACTACAGGTCCCCTTCTTGGACACTTCTTTCTGCTTAATCTACAGAAATATCTCTAAAGTCTGCCACAAATATATTTCAATGGGCTATCCACAAACTGCGCTCCCTCTCTCTCCCATTCAGATTACCCCGGGCAACTTTCATTTAATTTCCTTGATTCCCTACTTCCTCCTCCAGTCCTTTCTTTACTCATTCCCTCACAGATTCTACACAGCCATTTATGTAACATTCCCTACCAGCTATTCCCTCAACAGTGCAACCATTTTAACAACATATTTTGTGACTGTATCTGCATTCTATCTTTACATAACAGAACATTTTTTAATGAATCACTCTACCTATACATTTTAGATCTGTACTATATAACATCCTTCTTCTCAGCAGCCCTCTCAATCAATCTACACTAAACATCCACCTATCACATATATAGTTTAAATCTGTACTATATAGCATCCATCCTGTCTGTAACCCTCCCAACCCATCCTGAATAAGCACCCACTTATAACTTTGTAACTTACTGTTCTGCCATGACTTTACACTGCATGTCATCTGTGCTCTGACTGCCTTGGCCAAATCTCACTTAAACATCAGAATTTTTTATTTTGTTCTTAGGCTAACTGCCTTGGGGGAAGGCACTTTAAGCCTAGCCAATTACCCCATGTGAGAATCAAACCCTACACCTTGTGTATGTAAGGTAAACACCATAACCATTATGCTAACCTCTGTTTTACCAATCCTATGTAAGGCCTGTTTATTACACAATATCTAGCATGGCCTACAAAGTATTCACATGTTTCAAAACACTGTTATAAGCCAAAGCAAGTACCCCACAAAATTGCAGTCATTCTACACAAGCCATATATCCACATAATGCCTCACACTTCTCTTTCATCATTATCATGCTGTTGCTTATTAAAACACTCAGACCACCACATTCATAATTCTGCTGAGTTCAAACCACACTCCAACCCTCTCACTCTCCCATTAAACTTAATAACATTCTCCTACTTCTAATTATACTCACCCGCTACTTCTCTGTTCCTAATAGCCATCCCACTGCACTCCAGTCATTACTTAGCCCACATCCCCTGCTTATATAAACACTTAACCTTCATTCACTACCATCTCCATGCATTCCTTTCCAAGGATCTTATCACATGTACATGAATTATATTTATACAACTTCTCAGGTCAAATTTGCAAGACATACAGATAATATTATCAACAAAACTCTATACCAACTTAAAGTTTGCTAGGAGATCTCTCACGTACTTAGTCCTACAGCTTACAACATTATAGCTAAAAATGCACTTATCCGCAAATTAGAATATGGTCTCCCTCTAATAACTCCACATACAAGCCGTAATAATAACAAAATATATACAACAGTTAATAATATATGTAGATTTATGTTGCTAGCCAACTGACGTACTCATCACTGCAAGTCCTAGAAAAGTGCAATTATTTACCCAGATCTTCTTGAAAACAGTTTGCACACACTCACTCTGAAACAAAACTCCATTCTAATGTGTCCTCATTAATGCAAAAAGCCTTCGGAACAAATTTCTCCAAATTTGCAGTTTCCACAATACAAACTTGCCTGACTTACTCATCATCACTCAGTCCTGGATCAAAAATGACTACCCTAATATCCAATATTTTTCATTAGAAATAACTATACCTTTGATGCCAGACCATGTGATACACCAGGAAGGGGAACACTGCTCTTGTTGAAACCTCACTTAAACATCTCTACCATAATCTAAGCTAATGCTATCTCTATCACTGACCCCCCCCCCCGTTCATTGCTCATAAAAATTCCTGTTAACAATAATAACCCACTTTTGTTGATATATTCTACCCACTACCATCATCCTCTATCAAAGAATTCCAAACATTCATTTATAATTTTATTTCAAATTCTTCAGACATAAGAGCACAAGCCTCAGGTGACTTTAATCTTAACATTCTTAAACCTAGTTCAAATCGTATCACAGTTTTCCTGCAAACCTAGACATCATACAACTCATTAAAGTACCTACATGTGCTAACCCTCTCTCAATTCATCAGTTCTTACTTGACCTGCTAATAACTAGATCAGACTGCCTTTCTGTACACCCAAGACACAGACTGTTACTGAAACCCTTAGAGATGTCCTTCAGAATCTTCAAAACAAATAATTTTCATTAATCTGTACAATGTATAAAAACACATCAACAGAATTGCTTACTGAAGACCCTAAACACAACTTAAAACTATGATATGAAGCCTGACATAACTGAAAACAAACTACCTCTTCAGCACTCTTATACATTTTGCCAGACTTCAGAACCTTGTAAAGTAAGCCATTAGAAGACAAAAACTCTAATTGTGTACTTCCAAGCAACTATCCTATATAATTCACCCAAACTGTTCTGGTATGACTAATTCCCTCTTCTCTAAACCAACAAAGTTTGCCATCTCTCTGTTTACAAAACTTTCTCTGAAACACCCCGTTATACTTTAAAGCAATTACAATAAAAGAGTTGCAGACACATTCAGTTAACATTAACTACGCCTATTTCCCAAATCTCAATAGTATCACAGCATTTAAAGACTTGACAGTAAATTACTCAGCAAACCACTAATCCATCTGCACAACAGCCTGGCAACCAAAATGCACACATTAGAAATTCATTTGGCTAAAACTCCCTCAGCATCATCAGCTAATGACTGCTATCCTTTTTCTAAGATATGTCCTTTAAAAAATCTTCTATGATCAAAACCTGGAATATATTGTCAAATGTAATATTGTCAGTAAAAAGCAGCATGGTTCTGACCTAATTGTAGTGGTATACCTGCTATTACCTTATTGACTAACCATATCTATTCTAACACAGAACGAAAAAAAATTAGCTAGGGCTAACTTCCTAGACTTCAAGAAATTTTTTGACACCATCAATCACTTCCTGCTGCTTTGCAAACTAGATCATACTGATATTTCTGAAGAAGTTCTTCAATAGTTCGCAAACTATATCTCTAACGCTACCTTTATAATATGTAGCCCTAACAATTCTTATATAGCCAGCAAAAAAATAAATAAATAAATAAAACTAAATAAATAAATAATATACATATATATATATATATATATATATATATATATATATATATATATATATATATATATATATATATAAAGGGGTTACTTGAGACCTCCCTCAAATCAATTGAATCCTATGTGCAGATGAAATTACCATCACACAGGCTTAAAAAAAATACAACATATCTCAAAAAAGACTTTCAAAATGATTTTACTGCCATCTGGAACTGACCCCACACTAATAAATTTACTGTCAAAACTCAAAAAATATCTGTAATAATTTGTGGTACTCCGTAAAAAATACAAAAGACACAAACAATCAGCAGAACAGATCATTCAGGTAATTTTCTTCCTTGTGTCAAACAAAAAAAGTAATTATATCAGCCTTTTTTTAGAATAGCTATGCATCCCAAATGTATTCATCAAGTTTTTGGTGCATTAGAGGTTATTTGAAAGTGTATGAGTAAGCTAGGGCACAGGTGGGCAAGCAATTCCAGGCTGTCTCTGTCCATTAGCAACATAGATGACAGATCACTGGTCCAGGTTTTGCTTGAATAAATTCAGGGAAAAACTTTACTTCACAAGGATAGGAAGCCTGTTTCAGTGCTGGGTGTTCCCTAGGACACATAGCTGTCCTTCCAACATGTCCTATTTATGTTGCAGACAAGGTTTAAGTCCCTGGATCAGGTAGTTCTGATGCTATTTGCTTTGTTGATTTTATAGATGCTGCTCCGTACAGGACATGTTGCTAACACACTGCATTCTTTTTGTGTTGAATCTCTGTGGACATTCCAGTTCTTGCATGTGCCTGATCACATACATACCAAGGGCATTGTACTCAATGATCGGCCTGATGAGGGCTGAATACAGTGCAATGATGGCCTCCTAGGACCTAGATGCCATATTCTTGCTTATGAGTTGAGCAACATAGAATTATTTCCATACTACCTTAGATACATGTTGGTTGAAACTCAGGTTACTGCCTACATATGTCCAGAAACCCCTGACTACTGGGTCTACTCTTAAGGGTTGTGATGATATGGGCAGGTGCCAGCAAGCCAGATGGAGTTTTGTAAAAATGATATGCCCTTTGTATATCAAAATTTGTACAGCTGGTTATGCTAAAAATATATTGGTGAGGTTTGTTTGTGCTAAAATGTATCAATAGTGCACCCTGCTGGAATGAAAAGAAATGTATTTGTATTATTGTAACTGAAATAAATGCCTAGCCATCTTGGTGAACAACTACAATTCATATTTTATTATTGCACAGTATAATCAGACACTCTTTGTTAAGGGCCTTAGAGTAACTGATTGTGGAGTGTCTCATAGCGATGATAACTACCTTATACTCCAGGCAGAAGGGGACACAGCTAGTTAACCTCTGCCAGCCTTTCCCAGGTGTGTGTGTGTGTGTGTGTGTGTGTGTGTGTGTGTGTGTGTGTGTGTGTGCAAATCAAATCTCTCAATGTGTGGATGTGTGTCTGTGTGTGTATCTGTGTGTGTGTGTGTGTGTGTGTGTGTGTGTGTGTGTGTGTGTGTGTGTGTCAGCCACTTGGAGCAGGGACATGAAGCACTGGGTACACAGAGAGGGTGCTGGAGGACTTGGTTTGGACACTTGGCTGAGGACCTAACCCTACAGCTGTACCAGTGGGGAGTCTTACTAGGGACTGGGAGGGAGACAGATATAGAGAAATCCAGAACCCAGGCTGAGTGTGTTCTCTGTATGTTCTTAAAGGAAATCATACTTAATACAGAGAGGTCTGCATATGGAAATACTGAGTGCATCCATTTGTATTTCAAGTGCACATCCCTCTCCAGTGTCAGGGATGAGGATTCAGGCTCCTTGGCTACTGGCCCAGTGTGGGGATGACGCATATTAGTGGCCATCACATATTGGTAGCAGTGGTGGGCATCACAGGGGTGTATTACTAATGAGGTAATTTCCTGTGGTAGCAAACTTCTCAAAGAGTACTGTTATGCCTTTCTTGGAGGTGAGTTTTAAACCATGGCTCTGGCACCAGTTATTTGACTGTTTTAGCCCTTCCAGAAGGATATTAGTTTCTTGGGAGGATTCTATGACTGCTCCCCATTTACAGTCATCTGGAAACTTGGTCAGCAGAGGCCGTTGATGTTGGCCTTGACTTCAAAGGAGTAGATGGCATAAACGAGGGACCCAGCACAAAGAGGAACTCTGATAGTGATCAGCCTCATGGAGGAGGTGGACTCCCCAATCCTAACTTCCTGGGTTCTATCCAATAGCTTGCTATCCAACATGTAACACAGGGCTTTATGCCTAGTTCTGTGAGAGTATTTACAATGCCTGAGAGGGATATTGTATCAGAAGCCTTGGCTAGGTCAAAGTAGGCAGTATGCAACATTTTGCCATTATCCATTGCCTTGGTGAAGCTCTTGAAGAAGTCCACCAAGTTAAGTAGGCATGATCTGCCCTTGATGAGACTGAATTGGGTCGGGTCCAGTGCCTGAAGGTTTCCTATGTAATTATTAATCATTTTCATGATAATTCTTTCCATGGATTTGCATATAAGATTAGTCAGACTTGGGAGTTTGTAGCTTCCCTTGTTCATAGAAGGTCTGCCCTTGGGCAGAAGGATGATTGTTGCAGTTCTCCATTCTCATGACACAAAGCCTGACTGGAGGCTATGGTTAAATAGTCACTCTAGCGATCTTGATAGGTCATGTTTCATGCTACTTAGAAGACATCCTGTGAAATTATCAAAGCTGATTGATGCAGTGTTCTTGGCCTTGGAGAGTGTTTTTATGACCTGTTCCCTTGTAGTAGTTGGGGGATTATGTTTGATGGCATTTCCTGAGGTGTAGCTGGTGGAGGTTGAGGTGGAGGTGTGAGGTTAAAATTGGAACTGAATTTGTCAGCTGGTAAGATTTGCAATATCTTCTGTCTCTGTGTAGCTGGTTCCATTTACAATTAGTTCTGCAAATTTTTGTGTTCAGCTTTTGAGGTTACAGACATGGCTAAAAAAGCGTCATGATTGTCTTTTGCCAGGGAGGCTATTTTTACCTCAAAACTGACTTAGGACTTCATTTGACCCCTGAGATTTTGTTTAGATTGATGAGAGAGCGTTTATCCTGCTGAGCATTTTATTTTGTAACTTTTGCAATTACTTTTGGCGTTTTGTTGCATAACCTATTGATGTTTGGATTCTAACAGTGTGACTTTTTTAGTTTTTGTGAGATTATTATTAATAGGCACAGCTGTCTCTATGCTTTAGTAACATGGCAGTACTGAGTGGTGTAAAATATGTTCACAGGAGGTTGATCTCTATTATATATTGTGGAAACATGGTTGAAGAATCATTTTTGTAAGAGTGTAATAGGGATATATGAAAATTAGATGTGGCAATTGACTTCTGTTTGGTACCACTGTTATCTGAGGGAGGTAATGAGTCAGGCAGCTATCTAATTCATCTCTTACAGTGTTATGTTAAGACATGACATTGCCTTTCTCTTCGCTGGTTGGTATGCTCTGTCATTCATGTCTAACAATTACACATCACAGAGCTTCCAGGCTTTATACAACTTTCAAGCTTACATATGGTATGCAGACTGAGACAAGTTCTTCTTGCTCATAATGTGCAACATTTAAGTGGCAAAGTACATTGTGGGATGTTGGATCTCTATCTGTTGCCTATGATGGAAAATGCAGAAAGTAAGAGTTAATCAGTACTTCATTAGTACTTAGGTAAATAGCTGGAATTATGGGAAAAGTATGTAGACAAGGTAAGATGGGTGTGAGAAAAGAGCTGTCTTTTAGAAAGAACATACATAATGCCCAGGCTTAGAGCCTGGTGTGATAAATTAATTCTACGCTTGCTACTTTCTAAAGATTTTCAGCACTTTCTGTCTCCAAAAGGACAGTTTTAAAATAATCAGAAAGTATCTCAGCAGATTTCTTTATGATCTAAGTACAAGAACATATAAATTTTATTATAGGTTTCACATCGCTGCACAGCTATCACAGATATCTGGGTCTGACCATTAAACCTACCTGCGTAATATATATAACGTTAAGCAGATCTGTAACTTCCTTGTGTTCCTTGTTTGCCTCCCCACCAAAAGGCTAACAGATAGAGAGAGAGAGAGAGAAAGGGAGGGAGCGAACAGAAGTATATCCATCTATACACAGAGATAATACTAATAACAGTAATAATAATATAGGATTAAATGAATCTCTGTATTGTAATCCATTATTCCAGTTTCCAGTATTTACAGTTTCCTGTTTTAAGTGCTGTTTCTGCTATCTCTATAAATTCAATGGGTACTTTTCCTTGTGGTCACTAATGTATGCACATATGTATTCAGGACTTTTCCTCTTGCTAATGGTCATATTTATAGTCAGTGTGACAGATTTAATTGTAATACTGAAGGCACAGTCTATGCTCTTCAATGTCCATGTGGCCTTGTGAATATAGGTGAAAGTAAAAGAATGTATAAAATTAGACTTCAAGAACATGTAAGAAATATTAAAAAACAAAAAAGAGGATAGCCCTGTAGTAAAACATTTTATACAAGTTCATAATTCCAATCCAGAAGTCTTAAAAGCTACTATTTTGGAAAAAAAATTCTTGTTGTGTTTTCTTCTGAAAGAGTACACAAAAAAAAAATTGTTATATAAGGAAAGTTTGATACTTTGTCTCCTTCGGGTCTTAATTTGGAATGTGATTGGAGGTTGTTAATTTAGTTTATTTGTGTGTTTTGATAGGATAATGGATTAATTGATGTGTATATTTAAAATGGGAGGTATATGATGTTAGTTTTATACTCCTTGAAGGCTTTGCCAACGTGCTTGAGAGAGAGAATAAAGTTTTCGTGTTAGTTCCTGCTTATTGTTCCTAATCCATTACTATTCCACTCTTCTTTTACACATGAGTCTGGTCCAAAGTGCATCTCACTGTAGTTTCAATGACTCAGAAGAGAAAACATGTTTCAACTTATTCAGAATTGACTAGTGGGCATTATGCATGCTGTTACTTCAGAGAGGTGGGTGCCATTCCCTTTAATATCTTTATTAGTCAGAATTAGGATGAGCAAAAGTAAGAAATACTGCAGTCATAAAAACTTGACTATGAAACCACAGAATCAAAGATTGTCCTGTAACGCACCTGGCAGCAAACCAAGGCTTTCATCGAAATGCATATAAAACTTGCCACAGGAATGCAAACCTTTTGGAAAAGGTATTCACTCTGGTATGAAAGGCTCCTTTTGTTTTAAATAGAATGGTATAAATGCGTATAACCTCTCATACCATCTACGAAGTATGAAAAGCAGAAGTCATTTCTTACACATGAAATGCTCCTTCTTTTGTTCGCCGAGAATAAAGGTAGTGTTGAACAAAATATCCTCTGTTGCTAAAACCATCCTAATAAACATAATTTGTTAGTAGTGGAATATAGTATTGTTACAGATTCTAAAATCAAACTAATTTGAAGGTCCCACCAAGCATAAAACTATGGAAGTGTGGCATACAAGATCAAGTTGGAGCTTTTAATACCCATTGTTCACTACTATGATTTTAAATTTGTTCTCTCAGTCTGAGGTAGAGGCTCTGTTCCACAGGATTAAAATGAGAAATGGAGCCTTACAACTCAAATAAATCATCTGTGTGGCCATATTAGACAATATTTGTGCAAGCCAGCAGATATATGCACACTAACAATTAAGCAGATGTAAATATATTGTATTTTTGTATTATTGTATTTTTTGCTATTATCATATTAATATTGTTGTGCATTTTGTTTTGCATAATATTGTACATTTTGTTGCTTTCTTTTTGCACTTGGGCTAAACCTGAAAATAGTCCATTGGGATCAGGGTTCTACCCCGGCTAACAAATGATAGATAAAGTTATTGTTTTAATCACTTATTTTTTTATTGCATGAATGGAGCTTTGTAGACTCCAACTCATGTGAATATACAATGCTAAGATAGCTGGAACTCTATAGTGATAAACTGAAGCCTGCTCATCACTACAATATTTATCACTATTGCAAGGCTCTGTGTTCTCTGCAACGCTTTTCAAGTGTTTCACCTATATCCATAGCCATCCAAGCTAAGATAAGACGATTTCTTGATTTACTGCACTTGTACTTGCTTTGTACAATGATCACTATGGTTTTGAGCATACCAGTAAGAGTGAAAGGGAAGGTCTACAAGGGGGTAGTGAGACCAGCTATGTTATATGGGTTGGAGACAGTGGCACTGACAAAAACGGCAGGAGTCAGAGCTTGACGTGGCAGAGCTGAAGATGTTAAGATTTGCACTGGGTGTGACGAGGATGGACAGGATTAGGAATAAGTATATTAGAGGGTCAGCCCAGGTTGGAAGGTTTGGAGACAAAGCCAGAGAGGCAAGATTACATTGGTCTGGACATGTGATGAGGAGGGATACAGAGTATATTAGGAAAAAGATGCTAAGGATGAAGCTGCCAGGTATCAGGAAAAGAGGAAGGCCTAAGATAAGGTTTATGGATGTGGTGAGAGAGGACATGCAGGTGGTTGGTGTGACAGAGCAAAATGCAGAGGACAGGAAGAAATGGAAACAGTTGATCTGCTGTGGCGACCCCTAACGGGAGCAGCCGAAAGAAGAAGAAGAAGAAAGCATTTATTTAATTTTATGACAGTAATAGTAATTTCTCAGTTTGTTGGTTTTTCTACTTCTGTTTGCCTCCAAATCACCTTGCAGAAGGATGAGTCAGTCAGGGACTTAGTTGCTTGTTGTTTAATCTGCACATGAGAACTGCTTTTGCTCTGCTTTTACATTACAAAATTACAAGATTATACATCTTGTGACAGAAAGTGTGTACCTGGTTTCTATGAGTTGTGAATCACTCCAGGGAGTTCAAGTGTTGTTCTTTATTGGCTAGAGGGCATAGGAGTCAGTTTTCAAGCTTTTTTCTCTGCTATAAATCAAGCAAGTTTACAAGGCTCTGTGTTCAGTTACAGAGTACTCTGCAATGCTTTTCAAGTGTTTCAACTGCATCTAGAGTTATGCAAGTTTGGCTGTTGATTTACTGCAGTGTTGCATGCTTTATGCAGTGATCACTACTGTTTGTGAGTATTTTCAAAGTACTTATGGCAAAAATAGTCATTTCTCTCTTTGTTGTTTTTTCTAGTTCTGTTTGCCTCCAAATTGCCTTGCAGAAGGGCTAATTCGACAGGAACGTAATTGATTGGTAGTTGTTTGTTGTTTAATCTGCACTTTGAAACTGCTTTTGCTGTGCTTCTACATTTAAAAATTCCAGGATCATCCATCTTGTGGTAGAAGGTGTTTACCTAGTCTCTCTGGGCTGGGAATCACTCCAGGATACTCAAAGTGTAATTATTTATAGGTTGGGGGGCATAACTCAGCTTTTTTTTCTATGCTATAAATCAGGCACATTTGCAAAGAGCTGCCCACCCATTACCAGTAGTTAGCAGTGCCCTGTATAGTAGCAAATGCTTAGACAGCGAAAGTTCCCTATAAAGTTAGGATTAGGTCTGAAACCTGTTAAATAAGCTTAAGAGCAGCTAGCTTGCACACGGAAAATGACTTCCATATCCTATCACTATATAACATCTTTCCCTAAACCCCAGAAACTAGTCTGAGCATCAAGTAATACTACCGTATCCTAGCACTACATAACATCTTGCCATTAACCTCAGAAACTACCATAAGTAACCCCTGTTAAAACCTAGTTTTTAATCATAAACATCCTACCCTATTACAGGACTGGAGGACATGGATATGCAATTTCCAAGTGTCTCTGTGGCCAGCTTGGTAGATTTGGGCAGCCTAAGGCAATTGTTTCATGTTCTCATACAACCAGTTAATCATTAAAGAAAATAACACAGCTTGTGACAGATGTAAATACATAACTTCCTTGGAGGCAAAAGTCTCACATACAAATGAGGTTGTCAGGAATATGCACACTACATCCCTCACACATAACGCTCATCACACACACACAGATTATCTTATGCTGAGACACGTAAAACAAACCTTCCCAAATGTCAAAGACTAATAGAGCCACCTCATGGCAATCCTACTCCTCAACATTCACTAAAACTCACACCAAAGCAATACCAAACATCTCACATAAACCTACACACAATATTCCCCCCAAGTCCAAATTCCATAAGGCAAGCATATACTTTCCCTAATACTTTTGTTATTGGGT
This sequence comes from Protopterus annectens, assembly GCF_019279795.1. Lineage (NCBI taxonomy): Eukaryota > Metazoa > Chordata > Ceratodontiformes > Protopteridae > Protopterus > Protopterus annectens. The sequence goes on from NC_056747.1 coordinate 1,026,926,113, forward strand.
CTCTATTGTGTGACACACAGATGCCCCACTCACCAGTTTAGACAAGGGCAAGATAACAGTTAGTTGCCTGTCTGGATCCAGGATCCACAATATCATGCAGACAATAAAGTCACTGCACTCCAGGTTCCAATAAGAAGTCCATGTGGGTGTAAATGAACTGAGACATACCTGACTAGACTATATGAAAAGAGACATAATGGATCTCTCAGAATATGTGTCACAGACAGGTAGAAGCCATGCATTGAGCAGCATTCTATCTTCACCAAGGACAATACCACAGTATGAACATAAAATGATTGATTTCAATAATTGGCTTAGTTTCTGGTATCATTCCAGAGGGATCCAATATCTGTCAGCATGGGAAGACATGGTTAACAGATCCCATTGCTTTGCCAAGGATGAGCTATGGCTCCCCCTCCCAAAACCTCTCAGATATTGGCTAAAACTTTATCCACCCCCTTAGAGGCTTTTTTAGGCAATGACAAAAAGACATTAACTTCCAACATAGTGAAAAGGTCTCCAAGCAACCTTAAGGCTTTTTTGCTCAATGCTAGGAGCCTAAACAAAATAACCTCTACATCCTTCAAGCCCTCTTCACTCTGAATAATGTAAACAGTTGTGTCATGACCAAGACTTGTTTTAAAGACATAGAAAGTACTCCAGCAGTGCAAGGTAGCATAGCCTTCCACCATTTACACCAACAACAGCACAGATTGGGGTCAAAGGTAGAGGTGTCTCAATCTACATAAGCAACAAACATACCTAGTGGATGGTTAAACAGGATGATACTATGGAGCTCATCCACACGCAGGTCACTGTAGATAAGATCCTTTTCAATATCATGATTAGCTACAGGTCACCATCTATGCCCCTAGAGTCTTACGACTCTTAGCTTAACCTACAAAAGGTGCTTCCTATTTGACCAAATACCCTACTCATTGGTGACTTTAAATACCCATATTTAGATTGGAAAATGACTTTATCTACCCATATATAGATTGGGAAATGACTTTAACTACCCATATATAGATTGGGAAATTACTTTACCTACCCATATATAGATTGGGAAACTTATACTGCCTCAAACTAACAAGCACATGCTTTCTGGACTTTATTAACATAAACAGCCTAGAACAGATAGTGCACACTCCAACCAGAAGATCAAGCATACTGTATCTGGTGCTGACCGACATGGGAAAGTATTGCCCCCCCCCCATGTCATTTCTTCACTAATGAGATCAGATCACGGAGCTGTCTCCTTTGATTTAAAAATCAACCCAGAAAAGCCAGATACATTAGTAACAGATATAGACTAATAAATTCATAGACTGCTACTAGGCTAATGACCCAAGGGGCCTTTCTAAGCCTAGCCAAGTTTTCCTAAAACAGTAATGATGCCCTGCATCCAAATAGGACATTGATGTCCAGGCATTTATAAGCTACCTCTGTCCATAAGGGACATTTGTGCCAGGCCTAGTGTAAATTTCCTATTCCCCACTCACTTCTCTAGGTTGTGCTTAAACTGGGTAATAGGCAAACTCAGCTTCACATGGATGGGAAGCCTGTTCCATAGGAGGGGTAGTCTCTGGGACTCATATCTGTCTCTCCAACATGTTGAGTTTAAGTCACAGACCAAATTCAGGTCCATAGACCTTGTATTTCTGGTATCTTTTGACTTATGAATATGTAGGAGATTCATAAGTGTGAGGTCTGCAGATGCCTTGTAAGCCAGGCACAGATCAACCCTCAGCAATCTGTAAGAGACAGAGAAAAGACTAAGAGACTAAAGTAGAGGGAAAGGGCTTTAAGTCATTCTGCATAAGACAGGCTTATTATGTCTTGTATTCTTTTTGTAAAGAACCTTTGAGGTCACTCCAGTTGCTGCATATAACTGGTCAGGTACATATCAAAATATTGTATTCTATGACTGGTCTGATGAGGGTGGAGTACAGTGGGATAATGACTCTTTGTACCCTGATGCCATGCTCTTACGTATAAGTTGTACAACATAAAAGTATTTCCTCTCCATTGTGGCCATGTGGAGGTCAAAGGTAAGGCTACTGTCTACTGTGTACTCAGATGCCTGACCACTGGGTTTACTCTTAGGGGTGTATTATCAATATGATAATGGTTGGTTAATTTCTCAGAGGGTACAATTATGCATTTCTTAGCATTGAGTTTAAGACCTTGGCGTTGGCACCATTTATTAGTCAGAGATAGACCTTCTTGAAGATTGCTAGTATCTGCAGAGGAGTTGATGATAACCCTCATATTCCAATCATCTGCAAACTTAGCCAAGTTTAAACCTAGCAGTGAGCAACATACTACCTTACGGACTATTCTAAGGCAAGCTATATCCTATTAAGTGTCAGTTTGTCAAAAAGCCTCCTCCTAACCCTGAGACCACAACTATCTGTGCAGAGTTATTCATAGAGTCCCTGTACAAATATGGGAATAGCTGCATAAAGGCTGCCACACCTACCAGATATAAACTCAAAACAAGCACTAAAAACAAAATCCACTAGTGGAATCCTCACTTAAGCTGGGTATATAATAAAACAAGAAAACATATGACCAAAATCAGGAGGAGCAACTCCCTTAAAGACCAGTGCTCTTTTATATACATAAACAAGAAAGTAAGAGGTCTAATTAAGTTTAGCAAAGCTAACTACAAGGTCAGAATACCCTGCAGTCTAACGACAATCACAAGGCCTTCTTTAGCAATGTCTGGAACCTTAGAGGTAACACACAACAGTGTCTTGAACCAGTGGTGAATGGTACCACCTTCACGGATCAAGGTGACATAGCAAATCTACTGGCTGATAAATTCAGTTCAAACTTAATCCTCCACTCCTCCACAGATCCACCGGGTAAAATACTCTCCAACATACTACCTCCAACTATTAGCAGGGACCAGGTGCTGGCTGCACCTGCTAAAGCCAAGAGCACCACCTCCATTAACATCACCAGTTGCCTTCTGAACAGTCTAAAACATGACCTATTAGTACCATGTGAGGTGCTGTTCAACTACAACTTTGAAACAGACTACATTCCAAGTGAATGCATGACCACAGCAGTCATTCCCCTCCACAAGGGCAGACTATCAACTGGGCCAGGGAACAACAGACCCATCATTCTTACAAGCATAATGTGCAAAGCCATGGAATGAGTTGTCATGGAAATGATAAATGAGGATATTGACAACCTACCGACACTAGAGCCATCTTGATTTGGCTTTCTTATTTGAAGGTCATGTCCATGGCAATTCACATGGGCAAAACAGGACATACTTCATATCTTTACATAGCTAAGGCATTTGATACAATACCCCATTCAGACATTGTTTACAAGCTCTTTGAGATAGGAATAAATACCTATATAACTCACCTGATTGCTAGCTGGCTCACAGAGAGAACCCAAGAAGTCAGGACTGGTGACACCACCTCCACCAATAGCATACCTCTCAACCTTCTAGTGCAAGAAATCTGGACAAAGCCAAAAATAATTGGAAGAAGGAGAAAAGGCATAAAATAGGGACAGGTTTTAAATATTTCTCTTACAAATTTAGAAAGTTGCTGGAATAAAATGTTTTGTCTTACCATGCATTTTCTGAATGATTTGAAGTCTGAAACTCAAATGTCTCTCATTATTTATTGAATTCATTCCTCACTGATTTGTGAGAAAACCTCATGAATATCAGACCAAAATGTGAGGCAAAAATCTGGACATTCAGTAAAAATCTGGACAGTTGAGAGATATAAAGAAGAGACCAGTCACCAAAAGAGTATCTCATAACTCCATCCTAGGCCTCTCCTGTTTGGCATCTTCTTCTAGGAAGCCAAGGTAAATGTTCAAGGCCTCTGTCTCACCAAGTTCACAGATGACTGTAAATTGGGAAATTGGGAAGGTATTATAGATTTCTCCAGGGCACCAATATCTTCAAAAAGGGATTAACATAGACAGATGACTGATGACAAAGTCATGGCCTAAAACTCAAAGCCAAAAAATACATTATAATTCCCTTTGTAAAACTGTCAACCTAAGTTAGTTACTGCATCCATAAAACACCCCTAAGAGTCAACCTACCAGTCAGGGATTTGGGAACATATTTAGACAGCAATATGGCCTTTGACCAACATGTAGCTAAGATAATAAGAAAATCATTCTATGTCACCCAAATGATAGATAAGGGTATGGCATCTGCGTACAAAAACGTTATAGTGCCACTCTACTTGGCCCTTATCAGACCTATCATTGAATGCAATGTCCCCTTTGGCATGTATCTAACCAGACACTTGCAAAAGTTGGAATGCCCAAAAAGGTTTCTCACCAGGAGAATTCAGGGCATGAATACCCTATCCTACAATGATCACCCAAAAGCTCTGACTCTGTATTCAGTCTCCTTCAAGCTGCTGAGGGGGGAATCTTTGCCTGGCTTACAGGACCTCCTCTGACCCATCCCTAATGGATTTTTTGCACATGTGCAAAACAAACAGCACCAGCAACACTAGCTCCAGAGATCTTAACTTCACTTGTGACATAAACAAAATATGCTGGAGAGACAAAGATGTGTCCCATAGGATCCACACACAGAGTTCATCCCTGACCCACACAGAGTTCATCCCTGACCCTATTCAAATGAAACATTGACAACTGGATGGAAAATTTTAAATTTACTGCTGGTCTGGCCCCCATGTCCCTTAGGGACAGAGGCCAGGAATAAGAAAAGCATTATTCTAACACCCCGCTACAAATCCTTAGTTACCTCCCTACTACCATGCACCTATTGTATAGACACCCATGATACTCAGGACCAAAATAGTTTGGGGTGCACAACTAGGCTTGTAAAGGTCCTATTAGTTGTTAGCCTAGTAACAACCTATTACTAACCCATTGATTATCATGCTTTCATGCTGGTTGTTATCTGTGTAGACTAGTGTTCCATTTGCTACTCTTGTTTGCTGTGTGCTGTTATGACTCAGCCATCTTGCAGCCACATCATAAAGATGCAGTAATATGTAGCAGGTCAGCAGTGCAAACAGCTGCTAGTGTGTTCCTCTAAACAGAGATAATAGATGTTAAATTATTAATATATTTGAAGAACTGCTATCCATTATATAATATATTATTATATATATTATATAACTTACTAATACCTTAAGTATATATTAGAAAAACTACAATCTATTATATAACATTTTAATGCCTAAAATATTGCTCCTTATCTGAGATGTATTTTGGCAAATACTTTTACTTCAGTTCTCATTCATTCCAGCTTGACTCTGCATACTAAGATCTGAAGGTCTGCTGACGGCTTGGCTCATTTTCTTTTATTATCTGGTTTACCTCCAACAAAAGCAAATAAAGCACACAAAAATAAGTAAACTTTGAACTCTACATTTAAGAAGTATAAAGACTGAAAAAATGTAATAGTTCTCATGCCAGGGTAATAAATGCTTTTTGATCATGGCTGTTAATGCAATGCAGTATGATAATTAGCATCATTAAGCTTGAAAGCTGACCTTTGTTATATTTTTGCATAATTATGAATGAAAACTGATTACACAAAATGACTAACTTTCAGAGTTAACCCTTAGCTGCAACACGTCAGAATTAAAGGTTGTCATAAAGTTAGTTCACACTTAAGGAAAACTTTCAGCAGTACGTCTCACTATTTTCTACTAAAGGGTCTGTACTGTGATAATTAATTGCCTTCTTTATTCTTTTTTTTCTTATCAAATCATATTGTTCATTTCTCACTGTATTACTTTATTGTTTGCTTTTACAAAAGCAGTGGTGACATATGTATGTTTATTGAGTTCAGCAAGCCAGACAAAGTTTCATCAACATTTCCATATTTCCACCAAGGTTATGTGATCTTGCGTGATGTTACATGAAGTAAAGTGGTACAGGGGTGGGCAACAGTGCATAGTCAGTGTGTGTGTGTGTGTGTGTGTGTGTGTGTGTGTGTGCGCGTGCGTGCGTGCGTGCGTGTGTGTGTGTGTGTGTGTGTGTGTGTGTATACACGCGCACACATGGGTTTGCCTTCCACTTCATCCAAGACTAATAACCTAATAGTTTAAACGTCAGCATTCAGTGACATGCTCTGATTCAGTCCTGTGGCATTGATCAGTAAAACCCCTTACTGCATCCCATATGACCTTTGTTTTACTGGTGGCACAGGTGTTGAATGGACTGGATCAGGGGCTCGGTTGTGAGTGGCTGATGCCAGCTCACTCATCCTGGGAGAAGAAGGCTGCCTAGGCTCACTTGACTGAAAGGCTGAACATGCATGGAAATGTAGTGCAGAGCTTCCAAGGCTGCTGCAGGGTTTGAGGGATAAGAACACACTCCCAGATAGCAATATGATGCTACACCAGCATCCTTCTTCTCTTTCCTGGCCCTGAATATGGGTCAGGTTGAGTCTTGGGGATGCTAAGACAGGTCTGGTAAATCTTGTGAATGAAGAGGGGAGGGGAGGATATGAGCTGGTGGCGGCTGCAGTAAATCTGATGGATTATTTGCAGAGCTTCAAAAAGTGTACAAAATTACGTTAAGCAACTATGTTTCCAGATGAACTAAAACAAACTTTTATCAAACTCAAATAAATCAGCATTACTGTTCTCTGCCACCTTTCAGAAAAAAAATTATTATTGCCCAAGGATCTTCATGATGGCATCATTCCAAGTGTCAATCAACAGAAATATCTTGGCCTCATTTTAGATCCAAGTCTTTCATTCAAAGCCCACAAAAGCAGTAGTTAATAAAATATTAACACAGTTAAAGCTTGGCTGCAAACATTTACTCTCAAAAGAAACATACCAGGCCATTATCATGAATGTGCTCCTACCCAAACTAAATTACAGCCTTATGCAAATTCTACTCCTCTCCACAACAACACAGACTTAGAAGCTGCAAAACCAAAAGCTGGTGTTTTGATTATTTAGCAGAAAAAGAGTACTGTATACTGCAAAGAAAATTTAAATGACTATCAGTAAATTGTAGGCACACACTTCTTCTGCAGACCCACTACTGTATAAAGACAATAAAGTTACATAATTGCCTCTCCCTGATCAAAAATTGCAATTAAGTATATTTCTTAGTCTCTTAAAAACAGTGAGACTAACTCACTGACATTAGCAGGACCTTCATCAGTATTCTTGTAATAGAAAAGGCATTTACCAAGAGGGACCCAATTGCTAACAATATCCATATGCAGGCAACTTTACAGGTCTGTAAGCTAAGCTAATACATATTTTTAAAGAAAATTAATGCAAATGGTTTCGAGATAATGGCTAATCACAAAACTGGTGACTGTGGCAGCTACTGACTCGGGGTTGGCCACTCCACAAGGGGGGATCCACCTTGGATCCCAGGAACTACCATCCCATCAGTCTGACAAGCCTGAAGAGCATGGAACGCATTATCATGGAACTTATAAACAAAGACATTGGCAACCTTCAAACACTGGACCCCATGCAGTTTGGGTTCGTGAAGGGCCAATCTTATCTCCTGAACCTGATTGACTTCTTTGAATCAGTCTCCAGAGCTGTGGACAAGGGTAAGGCAGTCCACACAGCCTATCTGGATCTTGGCAAGGCCTTCAACACCATCCCCCACTCTGGAATCATAGATAAACTTACTAAGCTGGGCATAAATCCCTATGTCACTCGATGGGTTGCCAACTGGCTTACTGACAGAACCCAGACTGTAAAAATAGCTGACTCCAAGTCCAGCTCCAGACAAGTGACAAGTGGAGTACCTCAGGGTTCAGTCCTGGGACCGCTCTTGTTTGGCATCTACTTCTCTGAAATACAGGCCAACACTAAGGGACTCTGGCTAACAAAGTTTGCAGATGACTGCAAACTGGGAGCCATTATTGAATCCCAAAATGATGTGGATATTTTACAAATGGGCCTTACAGAAACAGATGCTTGGTGCCAGAGCCATGGGCTTATGCTTAATGCCAAGAAATGTATAGTTACCCTCTTTGGGAAAAAACATGTATCCATGAATTATCACGTGGGTGGCACTACACAAAACACTGAAAGTGTGATGAGAGACTTAGGGACACAGGTGGACAGTACACCTTCGATAACCATATCACCACAACAGTCAGGAAATCCTTCTATGTGGCACACGTCATCACTAAGGGCTTTTCATCCAGAAGAAAGGAGGTCATTGTTCCACAGTACTCATCCCTCACCCACCATGTCCCAAGACCCCCATTCCATGTTTCTGGAAACAACGGGAAAAGTAAAGGTCCTACCAAACACCCTAATATTGGGTGATTTCAACTACCCAAACATTAACTGGGAGAACTACTCAAGTAATAACTCCCTTGCCCAAAATTTCCTAGAATTTATAAACTCAAATGCCCTGGATCAACTGGTCAACACTCCCACTAGAGGTGACAACATATTAGACCTAGTCATCACCAACATGGGCAACCGGTGTTCCACACCAGAGGTCAACCTCCTCACTGGTTAGATCTGACCATAAACAAATCACTTTGGATATCAATATTCCACTCCCACCACCAGACAAGGAAACCACCATGAAAAACTATTCAAAAGCAAACTTCACGTTACTTAAGACTGAGGTGGAAAGTTTCAAAGCCCCCATGCTAAAGGATAACGCTGTCCAAGCTGCAAAATCCTTTACTAATGCATTCTACTGGCACCTACAAGAATGCATGGATCATGTTATCCCAAGCAAAACCAAGACTCACTCCTCCAAGAAAAGGAAATCAGTCTGGTGGACCCCTGCCATAAGCAAGCTATACAATAGAAGGAGGAAACTAGTACAGAAAAGAGTAAAATCCCAAGAAGGGAAGACATCCCTGATCATTATCAGCAAGAAACTATGATCCCTCATAAAATTTCCAAGGCGAGCTTCGAAAAAAAAAATTGCCAAGGTCTCCAAAGATTACCACAAGGCATTCTTTAGCTATGTCAAGAATCTAAGTGGCAATGCTCAGATCTGCTTGGAGTTAATGCAGAATGGCACAAAATACACTGAACCAACCGATATTGCCAACATTCTGGCAGACAGGTTCAGTGCAAACTTCACCCCCCTCACCCAAAAAAGGGCCCATAACCATACCAGAAGAATGTAGAGCCCCTGACATCACAGACACTCAGGTTAAAGCAGCCCTCTCCAAAGCCAAAAACACAGCATCAATGGGAACAGACTGTGTCCCGGGCTGTGTCCTACATGAGCTCAAAGACGAACTAACTCCTCACCTAAACACACTATTCAAACTCAGCCTCTCCACAGGCTACATACCCATAGAGTGGCACAGCAATGGTTATTCCACTCCACAAAGATGGAGCCACAACATACCCCAGGAACTATTGCCCTATAATCCTGATTAGCTTGGTCTGCAAGGCTATGGAGCACATCATCATGGAACTCATTAACAGAGGCATTGGGAACCTCCAAACACTGGACCCTACCCAGTTTGGCTTTGTTAAGGGCAGATCATGCCTCCTAAACCTGGTGGACTTCTTTGAGACAGTTACCAAGGCTATAGATGAGGGCAAGGTGGTACACACAGCATCCCTATACCTCACAAAGGCCTTTGACACCATTCTCCATTCTGGTATTATAGACAAACTAGCCAGCCTGAGAATAAACCCCTATGTCACAAGATGGGTTGCCAATTGGCTCATGGATAGAACCCACATGGTGAGAGTTGTGGGAGCTAGGGCTGACTCTAAACTGGTTACAAGTGGCATTCCCCAGGGCTCAGTCCTAAGACCCCTCCTGCTTGGCATAACCTTCTCAGAGGTACAGTCAAGCACAGGAGGACTATGTCTGAACAATTTCGTAAATGACTACAAACTAGGGGCTATAATTGACTCTCCAGTTGACACAGACATCTGCCAAAAGAGTCTCACTGAGATGGATACCTGGTATCAAAATCATGGCCTCAAGCTAAATGCCAAAAAGTGCATAGTCATGCCCTGTGGAAAAAACAAAGAACACACAAACTACCACATAGGTGGTAGCCCTCTAAATACGGAAAATGTAATAAGGGATCTGGGGACCCAAGTAGATAGTAATCTCTCCTTTGATAATTACATTGCAAAAGTGGTTCGAAAATCCTTCTATGTGGCCCACCTAATTACAAAAGGGTTTGCATCCAGATCAAAAAAGGTCATTGTGCCACTCTACTCATCACTCATCAGACCCATCATAGAGTACAATTCTCCATTTGGGATGTACCTTACAAGACACCTGCATCAGCCGGAAAGACCACAGAAGTACCTCACCAAGAGGATCACTGGCCTCAAACAGATGCCCTATGCAGCTTGACTGAAGAAACTCCATCTGTACTCGGTTACATACCGCCTACTCAGAGATGATTTCTGCCTGACATACAAGGCCATGTCCAACCCAGAATTGATGGAGATGCTCCACCTAAAGAAAACCTTATCCCCTCTAGCCACATGCTCTAGGGATCTAAACCTCGCCACAACATTAAATAGGATGTGCTGGAGGGATAGATTCCTGTCCCAGAGACTTCCCATGCTTTGGAACAAGATTACAATCTACATTAGGCAGAGCTCCTCGCTAACAATCTTCAAGAGAAACCTTGACGAGTGGATGAGAAACAGAAAGTTTACCCCGGGGATCACTTCAGTGGCTCTGCTGGACAGAGGCATAAGGAACTAATCTAAGGGGGTGGCGAAAGCCAACACATTTTGGCTAGACTTATAAATGCCTTCGGGCAGATAGCCTGATACCTACCTATGAACCTATGAACCATTATAGAGTACAATGCCCCATTTGGTATGTGCCTCACAAGACATCTGCAACAGCTGTAAAGGCTGCAAAAATACCTCACTAAAAGAATCACAGGCCTAAAGCAGATGCCCTATGCTGATTGTCTAAAAAAACTCCAGCTATACTCTGTGGCATATCGTCTACTCAGAGGTGATCTCTGCTTAACATACAAGGCCTCAGAGATGCACACTCCAGGGATCTAATCCTTGTCATCACAATGAACAAAACATGCTGGAGGGATAAGTTCCTGACCCAGAGACTCCCCATACTCTGGAATAGACTGCCCATACATGTCAAGCAGAGCACCTCCTTGGTCCTCTACAAAAGGAACCTTGATGATTGGATGGGAGATAGGAAATTCACCCCAGGGATCATGTCAGTCGCCCTGCTAGACAGGGGTCCATGGAAGTAAATATTATGGGAAGAAATAGCCAGGGAACTGTTATGGCTAGGCTTGTATAGGCTCTAGGGCCGATAGCCTAGTACCAACCTATGGACATGTCAACCTATAAATAGTGACAATTTAAAAAAAGTCTAGGCTAGACTCCTTAAAAATAAAATGAAAATGTCTTAATCAATTGCTTTGCATGTAATCGCTTTCACTGACTGCATGCACGGCAGAACCAATGAAAGACTTCCAGAAATTGGTGTGAGTTTTGATATCTCGCTGGTAGTGAGAAAGTTAGTCTAGGCAGCAGCAGCAGAGATTTCAAACAGGAGTGCAAACAGCAAGACATAAACAGATGCATGAGCTCAGCAGCAGTGATTAAAATGGAGGCAGCATTAAAGTGTGTGAAACTTGCAAGAGACACTAATCAGTAATTCACAACATGCTAAATGAGTTTGAATCCCAGCACATCTCTTGTAGTTTATTTGCCAGATGCATTTTCACTAAATGTAAGTTTCAAGGGCAGAGTAGTTTACTTTCTCTCAAACTAAGTCTGTTTATTTTTTAGTCTGAGAATGTTTTGTTTTGTTTAAAAATGCCTATCAGTGTTTTTTTCTGTCACATTTTAAATGCATTTAAATGAAATCCAAATGTCAGAGATACCTATTTGTCCAGTATCTGACTCTGCTGACTCTGGACTAATGTCAGAGGAGATCGCTGTTCTTGATGACAGAGAAGAAGTAAAGCGATCAAAAATGAGATGTAGGTGTACTGCAAGCATTTAAGCTCCCCTCCCCCCGAAAAAACAGTATGTTATTTGTGGAAAGATTGCTTACTTTTAGATTTTTGTATGATTTTTAAGTTATTGAACAAAAACTGCTTTTTTTTCACTTTATTCATTTTGTAGTCTAAACATGCTGCATATAGTAATATGTTTTGCAGTGCCTACAACAACTGCAAAGGACTTAACATTTGTCAGGTCATGCAGTCATACATGCAGAACATAGCATTAGTGCAGATGATTGTTAAGGCATTTTATTATATGTACTTTGAGTGCTTATAGCTGGCTACAGTACCCACGGAAACTGCACAGTGTCACAGAAATGGGCAGAGACACCAATGTACAACAGGATATATGTAATATGTTCATATCCACATAGCAATAAGTGCAGCTGAAACAATTTGTAATCTACCTGTTTTTGAGGAACCCGTATCCTGCCTGCAGGCATTCTGCCATTGTAGAGATTTTGTATTTTGCTAAGTGTGGTCTATATCTGTAAAGATATGTGCAGTAGTTTCCCTCTCGTACATTCCCATGCAGGGGGTGGTATACAATGTCACCAATGGGCAACTATCACACAGAAAACAGGTGACAGGGTTGTTTGAAAGTTGTCCCTTACTGAGTGAACTGAAATGCAGGCTGAGCATAGCATGCTTACTGGATACATTGTTACCTTAATAAAGGGGTGAGAAGATTGCTGCATTAGTATGTGCAGTGGTAGATTTATTAAGCCGGTGTGTATTTGACAATCTATACATTTTGTAAACAAGTAGAATCACCATAAGGACAATCGATTATAAAAGCTACCTGAATAAATGTACATATATTTGTATCCTCATACACTATATTCTTTCCCCACACAGCATAATGCCTGACAAACAGACGGCTTGGAAATTCAAGTTCTGCCATGCAGAGAATGAGGTCTGGATGCAGACCCTCTGTCTCTGTCTCTGTTGCTGGCAAATGTTCAACTAGGTGACCAGCATATTGTGACTATACCTGTCAGAATGGAGTGCATGGCTGGGAGAATGTGATTATTGATATTAGTGCTGTCAGTGCCCAGGGCAGGGACTACAAGCAGATCAGATGCTGGGCAAATAACATGCTTATGATGCCTAACAGTGTGCTACCTGCCCAGGGGTTTAGGACAACAGGAGTGATCTGTTAGTTGAACTGCCATTAACTGAGATGGAGGAGTTCCTTTTCTGCTGCATGGAGGATCAGAAACATTACTATTCCCATACTGAGGTGCTGGATCTTTTTGAGGAGCTGCAGTGCACTCCAAGAATCTCCATCAGAGATGTCCTAGGAATAATTCAGAAGTGATGTGGAGAATGCATGCTACAAATCACTAAATGTAGTTCCTTTGTTGCGTAGAACCACAAGACATTCAAAGAAGAAGAGTACCTGGCACTAGGCAAGGTCTATCATATTACATTCTGCCACTATTTCCCATGCTTATCTTTTCTTCACTGAGATGAAAGTAATGGCGATGGGTCTTACTTATTGTGAGTATCTTCATTTGATGTCTTTCCATAGGTATACCACTACCAGTTGTTGGCAGCATCTCTGACACTCACAATGTTGACAGTGAACATCTGGCATGGTTGAGGGGCACTACATCTGAATCTGGCACAGGGAATGTTTAATCCGGTGGGCATGGCCTTTGTGTCAGTAAAACCCACAACATATATACAGATTAACAATGTAGGACTGGTTAATTCTGACAAATCTAGCTGGGAAGGGTTGTCCTCTGCATTATGCAGGCCCCATTTAGTGGCACAAGCTCCATCAGGAGGTGAGGACTAGTCAGAGTGCTGGTAGCCACTGATGCCTTGAGTATCACCCTCTTAACCAGTTGTTTCAATGTCCACAAAACAGGGAATATGGAAGACCATCATACAGGCACAGCCTAGCTGCACCTCAGTCTTTGCAAAGATGGTACATGTTTTACAGAGTGTGTAAGATGACATGAGGGACTGCCTGTCCTGATGTCTGACATCATACACATGTTCCATTGGCAGCTTGAGCAACCAAGGTCCCCTTTTCTCACTGGATGCATTCCAAGCATGTGTAAAATGGCTCTTCCATGTCTGAGTGAAATGTTGAAGACCATTGTATACATGGGCAGCCTAGATCAGGCTCATGCACTGCCGCCACTTTCACCATCTAGTGTGGTGGCACATAGGGTCAGACATGGATATCCACAAGGATGTGATGCTTGTGCCCTGGACAAATCTAGTACAGCCTATCACTCAAGTTCAAACAAGATGCCTACCTTTAGGCATGGGGTCGTTAGTACTTGTAACCCTATAAGGAGAGGGGACACCCATGGACTGGGTGTTTACTGAATGTCCACACTTCTGTGGGTGCCCTGGGCCTGTCTATGTGAACTCCCCACAGTGGTGTAACATCTAGCAACACTGTGTACTGGTAGTTATACACATACACATTTACCTCCAGTACTCAGTTACACACACATGTATGCACATGGTGGCAGTGTCCCCTCCCAGATCAGTCAACTTAAGCCCCAAACCAATAAACATCATACACACACACACACAGCAACAAGTTAATTTCAGATATAACAGCATGCAGTTAGTTAACAGAGCAAGAAGGCACTTGTAAATTCTTGTCTGGATGAAAGCAAAACTTTTGCAAACATAAATCCAAGCATGAGTCCAACCAGAGAATAAATGTATTAGATTAAGTGTTTTCATCATATAAAGAACTTTATCAGAGATTCAGTGGAACACAATGCACACTGTGCTCACCCCACCTGTGCAAATTATGTTAACTCTACCCTGCTCTCTGTACTTTATTAATTGGTTAGCCTAAGTCTGCTGTACAATACGACCAGTATATGCATGAGTAAACACAACCTGGTTGTAGGCCTGCATGTAACAGTTCATTAGTTCTACTGTTATGTATATGCTTTAACCTGGCTCATAGTTTTGAGTCAGCTGCTGAGTATTGGCCAGTGTCATGGCATAATGTGCCTGCCTTTATCTGGTATGGACCTCAACTGCTGATGGCTCCTCTACTATCTCCCCATCTTACTCACCCTCTGCCATCTGGTGTGGAAGAATATGTTCCCTGCTGCAATTGCTTACTCAATATTATGTTATGTAACATTGCTCATACTGAGAATATATTTGCAAATGTGCCAGGGTCATACTGCAAGGAACCACCAGATACATCCAGGAAGAGAAAGTATAGCTTTGGCAGCCCAAACACACATTTGAAGATGCATCTGGTTTGAAAGAGGGTATAGTTGTGACCATTGTCTACCACAGGCTGAAGATTTCTGACTAGTGTCATTAACCATGGCTCTAGAGCATAGCCAACATCACCAATAAGATGTCCCTGGGGAAAATTACCCCACACAAACTAGCTCACATGTGATCCCTATGTGGGAGTCATGCCTATTACCTGGGTGATCTGCAGACATATTGTAGATTATATCCTGTGCATTATAGACCATCTGACAGTTGATGGAATGGTAACTTTTACAGTCAATGCACCTCTTTCCTAGCTCACAAGGTTGGGCCTTTATTTCAATGTGGGTGAAACCTATGGCTACCGTCACTCATGGAAACTTGTTTTCTCATAAAAGTCCTGTATTATGTTGGCTTTCTCCTCTCTGATACAAGCAAACCACATGTACTCTACCCCATGATGTAGCATGGCATCAAGAAACCGGTAGAGTGTCCATAAGACAGTTGCCTGGGATACCCTTGTTGAATCTTTTGTTGGTCACTAAAAGGTTCCTGTACCTAGTGTTGTCAAAGCCAGACATACCTTTGTATTTACAGAGATAGGTAGTCCATGATTCCTGGCTAGCAGATCTCAACCACTTCCTGCATGGTGATTCTATTCACATTGTAGAGGTCTATAATTTCAGTCCCATGAAGGGTATAAAATGTTAGCATATTAGATGACACAGGGGCAAAAGGTGCACAACATTGTGACTACCACCAGTGAATGCAGCCTGTTGCATATACAGTTTGTTAATGTTGCACCTGCTCCAACATAATTCTTCTGTTCTCCTCCTGTAAACCTATGATTTTATGGCAGTCAATTCCACTGGCTCTAGTTCTCACAGTTGTGGAATATATACATTTATGTATCACTCTGCTGTATTGTTTATCCTCATTTGCATCTAAGTCTTTAGTTTTAATAATGTTGCTCACTACTATGCCATTATACTGCCATTAGCTGATTTGTGGAAAACTATACTGAAAACTTGAAATGGAAAACTTCCTCAGAAACAACAAACTCCACCCTTTCACTTAATTTATACTCCAATTAATCACATGGTTGATTACATCATAAATCACTTTGTTTAAAAAAAAAACATGTTTTAAAAACATTATATAAATGTACATATGTGCCTACTAAAATAAATATATAAATGTCATTTTTATAAAAAAAATACATACATATACATAGATATTTTTTGTAAAATTAATGAAATCAGTATTTCATCGTCAAAAAACATTTGATATTAATGGTTTCATTCAAACCGGGCTTAGTATCTGCCCCCAAATGAAGTTCCTACAAAGATTCTTTACATTCCAATAATGTTTTAAGATTGGAAGTAGTTGGAGTATGCCCAGTGGTGTTGGATACATGGTTCAAAACAACATTACCCCCAGCTCTCTGTCCAAATCCTTGTTGAATGGCTTTGGTGACAACATTTGTTATCTTGTCAGAAAACGAGGTGAAATCCTTTAGTATTGAATAGGTGGAGAGATTGGTAAGCATGTCCTGTGAAGTGTTTTCTCCAGCCATGATGAAAAAAAAAACACACTCCAAACAACAGTACTGAAAACTTGAAACGGAAAACAGATAAACCCAAGAACAAACTGTGATCTTCTACAGTGCTAGGAAACACGGACACGAAAACTAGTGCTTCCATTCACTTTTGTTAATTGTGAACTCCCTCAGAAACAACAAACTCCACCCTTTCACTTAATTTATACTCCAATTAATCACATGGTTGATTACATCATAAATCACTGTTTTAAAAAAACGTGTTTTAAAAACATTATATAAATGTACATATGTACCTACCAAAATAAATATATAAATGTCATTTTTATAAAAATCCTTTTTCTTAAATTTCTTGTCGTCATTCCAATATAATAACTTGGACATGACAGACATCTAAGAAAAAGGATTAGTGAACACTTATTAGCAATAAATAAAAAAGAACAAGTTAATGCTTTAGCAAGGCATTCTTTAGTTTGTCCTTCTTTTAAGAAATTTGTTTTTTTCTGTAATAGTCAATGTTAGACAACAACCATATGCAGGGGATCTTAAAACATTATTGGATTGCATAAGATTGTTATAATATTTATTTTGTATGTTAAAACTAATAAACTTGTTTTAAAAAAAAAAAAAAAAAACATTATTGGAATATAAAGAATATTTGTGGCAACTTCATTTTGGGGCAGATACTAAGCCCGGTTTGAATTAAACCATTCATATCAAATGTTTTTTGATGATGAAATTTTGATTTCATTAATTTTGCAAAAAAATATGTATGTATATGTATGTATTTTTTTTATAAAAATTACATTTATATATTTATTCTAGTAGGAACATATGTACATTTATATAATGTTTTTAAAACATATGTTTTTTTAAAAACAAAGTGATTTATGATGCAATCAACCATGTGATTAATTGGAGTATAAATTAAGTGAAAGAGTGAAGTTTGTTGTTTCTGAGGAAGTTCACAATTAATAAAAGTGAATGAAAGCGCTAGTTTTCGTGTCCGTTTTTCCTAGCACTGTTGGAGAAGATCACAGATTGTGGAAAACTATGCTGAACTGCTTCCCTTGTTCCCACTTAGTGTGCCTGTGATTTGTACCCCCCCCCCTGTACATGGCCACTTGTCGCACAGATTTATCAAATTAAATGCAGAGAATGCTTTTGAATCCCAGTGAGTGTTACTCCCCATCTCTTTGCATTTGTATTCACAGAACTGGACCATTGAGTGGCAAGACTAAAACAACGATGCAGGAACTGGTTCAGTATTACTGGCCCAGCTTGCATCTGCCATGCATATCATCAGCTCCTGCATGGATAGTAACTAACCTGTTCCTTACAATCAGCAACAGTGCAATCCGAAATGTGGAGTAAACTGACTCACTCTCACTTTTTATGTCAATATGTTGTAGATATAAATGAACAAGTCTTTGGTGGCATTTTCAACCTCCTGACCGATGCCAGGCTATTCATGCTGCAATTACTGTAAGTCAGCCTGCCTCCCTCCCCACAGGACAGGCAAACTAGCATTGGTCACACATTCTCACTAAGTACCTATGAAACTATGAACCTATAATGTGTTTGAAATATAGTATGTACAATGTATAGATCACATTACAGATGCAACAGTAACCTAATATGAACAATATTTCACATTATTATGAATGTTTATTTCAGAAAGACAACAGTTATTACTGAGAGAGAGCCCACACTATAAGTGGATCATTCCATTCTGAGTATTTATGTCATATACCTGCAAGAGAAAACGAAAAACAATAAACTCTCCACTTTTACCTACCAGTCACCATTTGCTTAGGCAGAATGTAGTGCCTTTTCTCTTTTGCCTTTCTCTGGTTATGGTAGGGGGACTTCAAAAGGTTTTTCCTGTATAGCCTGTGATATGTTATCTCCATGCACATTCTTTATGTTACTCACTAATCAGTCCTCAGCTGTTTGCTTGGCCTATCTTATAGCTATCTCTAACTAAATTGCCAAGGTGGACCTCACCATAATGGGAAAAGATGCCTCTTCCGAGTTATCTTAGTCATCATTATTACTGGCCTCTGCTCACTTTTACATTTCCCCCATAACCCTCTTGTTCATAGCCTTCCTGATGTTGTCCATTTCTGTCACCTCACTGCTTCCTCCTCAAAACCATCTAGGAATCATCACCATATTATGTGAACAGGTGGGAAACTGTACCACAAGTAATTCAAGTCCTCTAAAATTTACTAATGTAACTGCATTGTATTTATTATTTCTTTATTTATTTACTATAATGAGTGTGCTGGTCCTGGGACCCTTTTCATCCACAACCCGGCTGCAGAAGGCACATAATTACAAGCAAAATATTGAAATACAATATTTGTGGCATACTTCTATTGCCATTTTCCACAAATGAATCACTACAATTGGCACATTCACCTCCTGTACCAGGGCTATCAACATTAACAACAGCTGCCTCCAAGTCAGACATTTAAACCTTTCTGAATTATCAGTATATTTTTGGAGTCCAGACCTGGGGAACAACTTTTGGATTTGGTTCTGTCTTCGTCTGTGGCCCAGTGCATGTAGGAATGGTTAATAATTAGTCCTAATGTTATACATGTAATTAGAAACTCTATAGTCAGTCGCATATCCTTACACTTACTTCCAACTCTTATGGGTCTTCTACTTTTTTGGGAGCCCTTCCCTTTCCCTGATTTTCTATCATCTTTGTTATCCATGTATAGTGTGGCATTCACCTGCCTACATGCATAAATTCAGCTTGCCTATCTTGTCTTATTCATATGTCTGCAACGCTCCTCTCTGAAATAAGTGTGTGTCAAACTGTTTGGCCCTGAACACTTGGATGTCCATTTCTTTATTACTACATCAAATTGCTATCCTGGTCACTGTCCTCCCATCTCAATGTACAAGTACTGGCCTTTGAAAGATGCTTGAAGCTTTGAGTATCTCAGTCCATTTTCTTAAGTTGCTATCTCAGCATGTAACCACATATTGTCCTTAGTGACTATATAAGTTATTCCCTGGATTTAATAAACTCACGCTCGACAGCAAAAGAAAATTGATGGTGGTGGTATTGCCATCATGTACAAAAACTAGTTAGAAATAATCTTACCCCCCCACAGATCCCAAAATTTAACAATGCTGAACTTCTCATATCACTCCTTAAAATCAACAATAGAAAATCTCTACGTATCTTTGCTATATCTATTTTACTTGGGAAGAACATTTGAACAGCAGAAAATATCCTCTTCTAGATATCTCACCAATGAGAAATTATTATACTAAATGAACATAGACTGGCAGCAAAGGAAATAGACTGATCAGCAAAGACACTCTCACAGAATCAATTAACTTTTATGATTTTGACAGCTAATCACCTCAACCATTGCAGTCAATAAAAAAAAGTCTGACAGACACTCATCTTTAGAGTGGATCATTCTCAACAAACCAATCACAAATCAAACATTTGGATGTTTGCCTGGCACAATAAGTGACCACCTTCCCACCTACTCAGTCAGAAGCTACAACACAGAATCCAAGAGCAGCGGTTAGCATTGTCACCTCACAACAAGAGGTTCTCTGGTTCGATTCTCAACTGAGGTGTCTTCTGTGCGGAGTCTGTATATCCTCCTTGTGTTTGTATGGGTTTCCTCTGGATGCTCCAGTTTCCTCCCACATTCCAAAGACATGCATCTGGACCATTTCTCCCCAGGCCTCCACTGAAAATGGGCTCTGTCATATTCAGACTTTCCCAGTAAACAAATGTTAAATAAATAACCAAATATGCAACACAACAAAATTTAACAAACACATTTATCAATACTCTAATCCTGTATAATACTGCACTACAAAGCTGGTACATAAACAGACTTTTTCAGCCCTCCAATAGACATATTACTATTCTACCCCCTCTGTTAAAATACTAAAAAAATGTATTCACACTCAACAGTACATTAACTCTAACAACCTTCTCTCCAAAACACCAGATGGTTTTACACCTCACCACAGTAGTACCACTTCTCTCCTCAACTTCATCAATATCATAAAACAACACCGGAATGAAGGCAACCTGGTAGTATCACTCTTCTTAGATTTATCGAAAGCATTTGACACAGTATCCCATCAACATCTCTTTGAACTTTCTTCCCTCAACCTCATCCATTATTGCCTGTCATGGTTCTATAGATATGTAACTGACAGGCAGCAAACAGTCAAATGTAAATAAAATCTCTTATCCTTGCTACCAGTCATTGTCAGTGTTCTACAAAAATCAATATTAGGCCCTATCTTACTCAAACATTTTTATAAAGAAACTACATGCGTCAATATGCTAATGATGCAACCCTTATATGTGCATATCCATTCCTACCAACACCTCAGGACATCACCTACAAATGTTTCATTGCTACAATAATTTGGCTAAAAGATGTAAATATATTTTAAAATGTTAAAAATATGCAAAACAAAACAAAACTTATGCTCTTCACCCTAAACAATACCAAAATGAAACACAATCTTTTAAGATAAATCATCCAACAGTGCAACAATTGAAACCATAGCCCAAACAAAACATTTGGGTGTCTTAATTGACAATAACTTCAAATCTGAGCAAACTATATTGCAAGCCATTAAAAAAACACCTCAGAAATGTGGTACCCTGCATAGAACATTGCCTGACAAAGGCTGCAAGGCTGACACTAGTATCTACCTACCTTCTTCTATCCCTACTATATGCCTCACCTATTCTTACAAACCCAGATAGTATCTACCTACCTTCTTCTATCCCTACTATATGCCTCACCTATTCTTACAAACCCAGATACTACAAGTAAAACTAAACTCTCTGCCTGCTACAATAAAGTAGCCACATTTGCTGCCAGCTTTATTTATAGGACTCATCATTGCAGAGCCCTAAATCAACTAAACTGGCTTGAGATACCCCACTATTTAACATACAACTTATTACTGCACACACTCTTAAACACGGCCCCTCAAAAACATGTCCAGCACTAAAAGAATACCTGCAGCACTGCTCTCAGGTAGAGACCTTCTCTGAGCATGTAAGCTGTTAGCAATCATGACAAATTCAAGTAACTCAGCAGGTGACTCACTATACTCTCATTATCTAAACTCTGGGTCATCATCCCATCATGTGTAAAACAGACCTTGAAACTTTTCACATTAAAGCCCATGCTAAAGCAGTACTTAAACCACACGTGGTCATGCACCTACTCATCAATGGGTAACCTTATTTTCCTTTTGTCAGCTCATAGCCCCTGTCCCTTTATAACCTCTATCCCGTCTACACAACAACCCTTTCTACCACTCCTCAATTACCTTCGTTATGTAATCCCCACTTTGTATTTCAGTTTTTTTCTGACTTTCCCACTTTATCCACCCTTTTAAATACTCTCTACCACTATCTTATAACTAGGTTCTATGTCAGTATGTACACTAATATTCTTACCGCCACTATCCTTGACTCATCAGCTATAGGATGCCTCTCTCCCTCTTCTAACTTTAACTGCTATCTACCTACCAACTGTTTCACACTCCTTACCTCAGTTTTATTTATTCCCAACATCTATACTGCAACACTCTGTACCAATGTCTTATAAGTCATAACTAATATCTGCTTGTCACATATATTGCACATGAACTGTTTGCATACCAAATGTTACATACTTGGAATTTAACATAATGTATAATGTCATCACAGAGGAAATATTTATGTTTGCCTAGTGTCATTACAGATCAATTACATGCTCATATTTAGATGTCCTAAGAAATATTGATGTAATATATTTTTATAAAAAAATTGTTATAACATGAGTATCTGCTGGAGCTTTTCTACCTAGACCTCCACTGAAAATGAACTTTTCCCAGTCAGATTTTTCTGGTCAACAAAGACAAACAAACAAAGAAACAAGCAAATAAATAAATGTACTGACTGTAGGTGAGATGATCTGTCCCAGACCTCCCCAGCCAAATTACTAGCCCCTCACCCTTGTAGTACATTTGAAACCAACTCAGTGGTTGCCCAATATATTTCCCAGCCTCCTAGCAGCCCACTACCCCCCCCCCCCAAAATCATTGAATACATTAACAGCTGAGTATGAAAAGAAGTCAGCATTACTATTCATACAAAATATTTGGTGAATATCGACATCGAGCCTATCCACATTGCCTTTACAATACCCTGTCTGTCTTTCTCCTTGCTCTTATTTTCCTGTTGTGCTTTCAGTACCTTCATTGCTCATTACAGATTGTATAATTGCCTCCACTATTTGTCTGCTCTGCTCTTCAACATGTTTGCAGTTTTATTAGTCACTTAGTTATCGGTTTTGTAATCAGGTTAATACAATAAACCAGTTATATGATTGGTACCCAAAACAAAAAACTGAATGATCGCATGTAATAATACTTTATTCATCTAATATCTCCCACAGGTTTCACATTCTGGGGCAGCTCTGACAGTAAATGTGCCCCTTTCTCCTCCATTATCTGTGTATATTCTGAAGATCCTGGTATATGTGATATGCTCCCATAGTATGTTCTTCCCTGGTGAGATCAGATCATGAGTCTGCCTCATTCAAAGTTTCTATCCACCCAACCCCTCCACAGCCGTAACTAGGCTAAAAAACTTCTCAAAAATTGACTACGTCCTCCTAAGGGAGGGTATCAGCAGCTTCATACCACCTCACCCCTCAGAGTTAGCAGACAACTATGCTGAACAGTATGCCAGTGCAGTATACAAGCACCTGTACAACTGCATGGACTCAGCCATACCCAACAGAACTAAAACCTGCTCCTCAAGGACACATAAACCTGTCTGGTAGACATCCTCTATCAACAGGCTTTACAACAAAAGGAAGAAACTGTTTTCCAACTGTAAAAAAAGAGCAAATTCCAAATTAGAAAATCTCCCTCCTCTGCCTCAGCAAGCAAATTAGATCACTAGTGAAAAACTTCAGAGTCAGTTATGAGTTGAAATTAGACTCCAAAACAAAGGGAAACCACAAGTCCATCTTCAGTTGCATTAGAAACCTCCATGGCAAAGCCCAGGTTTGTTCCGAATTAGTACTTAATTGTACAACTTACACTGATCCTGCCAACTTAGCCAACCTGCTAGCTGATAGGTTCAGTGCAAACTTCACCCCCTTATCGCCCCCCAAAGGCCCAGTTGACATTCCCGATACTTGTCCCACACCTCACATCTCCATAGATCAAGTGTTAAAGGCCCTATCCAAGGCAAAGAACACAGCTTCTATGGGACATGATAATATCCCAGGCTGTATTCTGTGCCATGTCCAGCAAGAACTAGCTTCACCAGTTCACCATTGAGCACCCTTATTCAACCACAGCCTAATTACAGGCTTCATTCCAGCAGAGTGGAGAACCGCCATTGTCATCCACTTGCACAAAGGTGGTGCCACTACTGACCCCAGAAACTATCAACCCATTAACTTGACAAGTCTGATCTGTAAAGCCATGGAGCATATTAATATGGATCTCATACAAAAGGACATAGGCAATCTCCAAACACTCAATAGGCAGATCTTGCCTATTGAACCTAGTTGACTTCTTTGAGACTGTCACCAAGGCCCTGGATGAGGGAAGTCAGTACATACAGCTTACCTTGACCTGGCCAAGGCCTTTGACGCAATCCCCCACTCAGGCATCATCAAAAAGCTAACAAAACTTGGTGTTAATCCCTATCTTGTCAGGTGGGTGGCCAACTGTCTCATAGATAGGACCCACAAGGTTAAAATAGGTGTCACCACCTCCAACAGCAGACCTGTCACTAGTGGTGTTCCCCAGGGATCTGTCCTGGCCCCCCTACTGTTTGACATCTACTTCTCAGAGTTCCAGGCAAAGACAAAGGGCCTGTGGCTGACGAAGTTTGCAGATGACTGCAAGTTGGGTGCTGTCATTGACTCCCCAAATGACGTTAACATACTGCAAAAGGGTCTCTCAGCTACAAATATCTGGTGCCAAAGTCATGGCCTTAAGTTAAAATGCAAAAAAATTTATTATCATACCATTCTGCAAAAACACGGCCCGTACTGATTACCACATTAACGGCAACCCCCTAAGCACACAACCCATGGTGAGAGACCTGGGTACTCAGGTTGATAACACTTTCACATTTGACCATCATGTGGCGGCAGTGGTCAAAAAAGCCTTTTACTTGGTTCATCTCAAGTAAAAGGATTGCATCCAGAAAAAAGAAGGTTATTACCTCTCTGTACTCCTCCATAATTAGACCTACAATTAAGTATAATACACCGTTTGGTATGTACCTCTACAAACACCTGCACCAACTGGAAAGGCCACAGAAATACCTCACAAAGAGAATCCATGGCCTCCAACACCTGTCCTATGTGGACAGGTTCACATCACTATCACTTTACTCGGTATCATATAGATTGCTCAGAGGTGAACTGTGTCTCGCCTACAAGGTAATGTCGGACCCTTCCCTACTAGAGATGCTCCATATCCATAAGTCTAACTCCTCACACATTACCCACTCAATAGTCCTAAATCTAATATGCGACATCAACAAAACTTGCTGGAGAGACAGGTTTGTCTCCCAGAGGCTGCCCCATCTGTGGAATAGACTTCCCATACATGTCAAACAGTGCACCTTGCTAACCCTCTTCAAGCACAACCTTAATGAGTGGATGGGAAACAACAAATTTGTTCCAGGGGTTCCACCTTGTCCCTCATTGACAGGGGCAACAGATGCTGACTGAGGTTTCTTTTTTTGGGGATAAACTCTTGGTTAGGCTTGTAAGGGCCCCAGGGCCATTAGCCTTGTAACCTCCTATGATCCTATGCCTGTTTTGTGTCGGCCATTCTAAATTATATTATTCACAGTCTTTCACACACAAACATTGGGCAATAGATTTATAGGATCACTAACAAGCTTTTAGTTTAATGATCGGCTTTATGACTGTCCTGTGTGTTGAAATCAGCATGTACTCATATATTCACCAAGATCCTTTTTAAAAATGTTGATGGACTGGTATTATTTTAAAGGCAGGGAAGCATGTCCCAGGCAAGTTCTAAAGGCAAGTATTCAATCTTTTGTGTTTGGTACTACTGTTAACTGACATTTTAAGGTGTGCTGCCTTTGTATGTGTTCTACTCGTCCATAAGTATATGCCAGACAGACAGTTCTTTTAACATCTTTATTGAATTATCACTTGTGACACAGGTACATTTACATTTATATAAAAGCAATCAAACTGTATTTACAAGTACAGTTTTGTAAAAATAAGGTCTTTCATGGTTCAGAAAACAAGGCACTGATAAGCCTCCCAGAAAGTAGCATGACAATGAAATGAAGGAAGCTTTGGAAGGCTATCTGAGTGACCTAGGTTTACATAGCTAATCTCTCCTGTTTATGAAGACATTTTGAATCTCCTACTGCTAAACAAGTTGCCGGGTCAAGAGACGGCAAAAACAATATTACACTCTATGACTAGCTGACTGAATGAGCCCCCATTGAATGGTCATCAATCTCTGTACTATACTATGGGTCTCAGTGAAGGTATTTAGTACCACTGTAGCAACCTGTTGATCAAAGGTAATATTCCTAACAGTGTACTTAGTTTCTTAATAACATCGTTTTCCTTCAATACAGTACATGGTTGAGACAACATGCTTTGCAGGACTTGCTGTGCTATACATTTACTAACAATAAATAACAAGCCATTTTTTTACAGCAGAAATAGGATGGGTCCAAATCATTCTGCAGAATTTTCTATCTGCTGGGGAGAAGACAATGTTATTCATTTCACAATTATCAGAAAACTTTAGTGAGCTATAGTTTGTTGTTAAAAATGCATGCATCTTAAGAAAAGATGTTGAAGTCAAGTGAATCAAAAACTAAGCTCTATGGCTCACAAGTGATAGCTTCAACAGGTGAGGAGAGTTAACCTTGCTCCTTTGTGAGCTGAGGTTTACAGGAAAGATAGTTGCCAGTCTATTGACTGCATAAGAGATCGGAATAGTGCTGAAGGTCTTTACAAAATGAAGGCAGGTAGCATGTGCAGTTAACTTCTCCTTTAACTGATGTCTAAATGTGTACTCAGAGACAATGCCATTGATCAATGTAGCAGCTTTTTTTTAGAAACCATTAGTGAAACTGTGTTGCTAATGGGTAGTTTACTCTGACTTCTGAACATGAAGTATAGCAAAACTTTTCAAAATGAGATTCAGCCAATGATACAGCAGGCTAGTTCCCATCTCTTATACTTGCGCCCTAAGTTTTTGGTTTGGTTTACTTTCTAGGTGGGTGTTATTCAATGACAGCTATTTTTCCTGTGTTGCTTTCTGAACCAATATTGTAATTTTCCAAATTAGTCACTGCGATACTCACTGCCATCATCACTTGCGCAGTAAATGAATGTGTCCAGTAGTATTCTGGGGATATCCAACTTAGTCACTGATGCTTGATGTACAACCTGTAATCAAGAAACTGTTCTGCAAGAAGACCATTCTCACTAGCATGCACCTCAACTTCATGGGCAAGTCGTCTGCACAAGGTAAGTCAGAGCTGTTTGGTGGATGTTTAGTTTATTATGCCTTATGGCTGGTAATGCTTCATTCAACAGGGGCAAAAGGTCCCATGCCACTGGAATTAATCTAATACTTCTGCAGGGATAATGCTGTCCCAATAGTGGAAAGTGATTTTGGGACAAGCTACTGTGGCAGGGTGTAGGAAAACCTGAGTTAATAATACCAGAGGTGGGTTATGGGGCTTGCAATTTTCTAGCTGAGCACTGATGAAATTTGACTTGGACCTAAAATTATCAATGACTAATTTTGTGAGAAATAGTGATGTCAGCGGTATGCAGTCATTTATATTAAACAAATTAATAAATCATAAATACAACAAATATTCAGAGATTAAACATTGTATGCTCCTGTGGCAGAAAAACAAAAGTTTTATTGACATGCTTCACTCCTGGAGCAAGTTAGCTATTCATCTAAGATGGTTCAAGAGTCAGGGTATGTGTACAGAAGACAACATATCAGGATGTGGTGCTAGAAAAATGGCCAAGACCAGGGTGTAAATAACATAAAGGAAGGAAGAAAGGAATGTCCTTTTCCTATCATATATATGTCAGAGGACAAATAGCAATATCATCTGTCTAAAACAATCAGAGTTCTCCAAAATATTGTGCCTACTTCTTCACTGAACTTTGTTAAGCTACTACTTTCCTTGTTACTTCTGGTATAAATATCCAATCGCCAATATCTCGTTCTGTCTGAGTGAGGTTACTGACTTTTGGCTGAATGTTTGATTTGTAAAAAAAAAAAGGAAAATGTGTCCTATTTATCAG
>NC_056747.1:1026959211-1027016711 GCF_019279795.1 Protopterus annectens
TCGCAGCATCCACTGCAGGACTACAAGATTCAATAACAATTTCTACCCTACAGTGATTAGACTTCTGAATTTGGGCACTAGTCCCAGGGGTCTGGACACATAATAAATCATTTTTTTTATTTATCTGTGCAATATATACTTACATATATTCAAAGTAAGTGCAATATTTATTTATTACATCCAAGTGCAACATTAAACAAATAACTTAGGCATTTCAATCTGTATTTGTATTACTTTACTTTAAATAGAGTAGTTAATTTAACTCAGGGGAGGATATTCTTTTCATATATGAATGTTAGTAAATGTCTCTGCTCTTTCTTGTGTGTATTGGAGTAGTACTATATTTGTTAGTTATGTTTATTCCTTTACTTGTATGTGCTGTTTAACTTTCCTTTGTAATCTCAAGAATTGAGCTGATGCATGAAATTTCATTTAGGCTACACATGTGTAGTTCTAAGTGGCAATAACGTTTACTTTGACTTTAACTTTGACTATACAACAGTGGTGCAAGAAGTACTTCTGTATGGTATAAAAACCTAGGCAGTGAAGGCAGAGCAGTTGATTACGCTAGAGGTGAGGGAACCATAGAGCCTGAGATTGGTAGTAGGTTGCACACTGTAGGGAACATGAAGAAATAAGAACATCAGTGCAAAAGCCAAACTGGATACAATTTTACAAGCCAAACTGGATACAATTTTACAGAAGGTCAAAGAGAACAGTTTATGATGGTTTGGACACGCGTAGGGAAGCAGAAGAAAATCTGGTGAAGATTTGAGAGAGACATGAAGAAGGCAAAGAGATGGATGGATGGAATGAGAGAAGATCTGTGACAGTTAGCACCACCATCAAAGAATGTAGGTGAGTAGCACTGAATTCAGATAGATAGCAACAGTTGAGCAGAACTCCAGGCACCATGCAGAAAATGGGGAAAAATGAGGTCAGTGATGATTTTTACATACATATATATATAGCGGTCCACTTCAGAAAATCAACTGACCTGAAGGTCGATGTTCACATCATCAAGAGAGGAACATTAAAGCCCTACAATCACAATGGGCTGGAGTATAGAAAGCCCACAACACTAAAGAGTGGCAGTGGGTTTCTGCTTGAGATTGCAGTACAGTGGGGATTGGATTTTGACATGTCTCAGTTGTATTTTGATCGCAGAGATAGTATGTGTGTATGTGTGTGTGTGTGTGTGTGTGTGTGTGTGTGTGTGTGTGTGTGTGTGTACACACACACACACACACACACACACACACACACATATATATATATATATATATATATATATATATTTATAAAATCATCATAATCACCCCCCTTTTTCCCACTTTCTACATGGGGTGGGGTATTGTGTTAACTGTCACCATCTCTCTTGATTCAGTGCTACATTCCTGCCTTCTTCAACACTTATGCCTGACTGTCACAGATCTTCTTTCACACAATCCATCCACCTCCTTGCTGGATGTCCTAATTTCCTCTTACCTTCTTCATGTCTGATCCAAATCTTCTTCACCAGGTTGTATTCTTCTTTTCTGCATGTGTCTGAACCACCATTATCTGTTCTCTTTGATTTTTTCTGCAGCTGGAGCCACTTTGGCTTCTGCTCTTATGCCCCCATTTCTTAATTTGTCCCACAGTGTGCATCCTACCATCCTTCTCAGGCACTTCATTTCCATCACCTCTAGCTTCCTTATCTGCTCTGCCTTTACTTCCCAGGTTTCTCTACCATACAGTATTACTGGTTGCACCACTGTCTTGTACACCTTACTTTTCAGATTCTTTGGTATTCTTCTGTCATAGATTACACCTGAGAGTCTGCCAGTTGGCTGCATCCCCTCTGATTCTAGCTTTGACCTCTTCATTCAGACTTCCCTTCTCTTCAACCACCCCTCCCAGATGCTTAAAGCTATTTGTCTATTCCACTATCTTTCCTTCTATTTCAATTCTCAGTTTCTTCTAATTTCCCCAGTTTGCTGCCATTACCACTGTCCTATCTGTGCTTAGTTTCTTCCCATGCACCTTCAGTTTTACATTCCATTCCCCTAACATTTGTTGAAGTTCTTGCTCAGTCTGCCTGTAATGCCACATCATCTGCATGCAGCACTTTGTTGTCCCCTCTGACAGTGACATGTTTACTAATGTAGTCCATCACCAGTTTGAACAGCAGTGGGCTCAGAGATTAGCCTTGGTGTGCACCCACTCCCACTGGGAACCCCTCTGTGAGACTGAGCACTGTTCATACTTGAGTCATTGGGTTCTTGTACATAGCCTGCACTAATTCTACCAATTTTTCTGGACTTCAAACCACTGCAATACTGCCCAAATCAACTTTCTTGGGACCTTGTCATATGCTTTCTCCAAGTCTAGGAATGGCCAGTTGAGCTCTTTCCTCATCTCTAGCTTCTTCTCAACTATCTGTTTCACTGCAAAAATCAGGTCAGTTTTGCTGCATCCTGATCTGAACCTGAACTGCTCATCTCCCAGCTTACATTCTACTACTCTGAGTATTCATTTATCAGTCAACCTCTCCATAACTTTTATGCAATGTGACAGGAGTTTGTTGCATCTGTACTGCCCACAGTTGTAGGTTTCCCCTTTGATTTTGTCTACTGGCATGAGTATGCTTATTCTCCAGTTTTCTGGGATATGCCTTTCTCTCCACACTGCTATGGGTACCCTCAGGAGCCATTTCTCCCATATCTCACCCAGTATCTTTATCATATCTGCTGTGGCCTCATCTGAGCCTGCTGCTTTCCCTGACTTTATTTTCCGTATTGCTATTATTACTTCTTTTCAGGTGGGCTCCTGTTCTCTCTTCATAGGCTGTTTGTGGAGCAGTACAACTACTTGGGT
This sequence comes from Protopterus annectens, assembly GCF_019279795.1. Lineage (NCBI taxonomy): Eukaryota > Metazoa > Chordata > Ceratodontiformes > Protopteridae > Protopterus > Protopterus annectens. The sequence continues at coordinate 1,026,962,071 of NC_056747.1, forward strand.
TTTTCTTCAATCACAAGCTGCTGGAAATACTCCTTCCTTTGATGTCCTGTGGACTGGTAAGCGGGTTGTTGCTGGCATCCCTTATGAAGGGTGTCTGACTGTCCCCTTTATCTTTCTGTCTTTGTCTAGCAACCTGATATAGACTCTTTGTGCCACCTACTAAGTCACTTTCCAGAAGCTGGTAGAGTGCCTCTGATGCCCTGTTCTTTGCTATTGCAACTCCTTTCTTGGATTCTTTGTTAGACAACCAGTATTCCTTCCTAGCCTGGTCTATCTTTTCTATCTTCCACGTTTTCCTGCAATCCTTCTTTCTTTTGATGACTTCCTGGACTTCTGCATTCCACCACCAGCTTATCTTATGTACCTTATTTCCATACCTGGCTCATCCACATATCAGTTCTGCAGTCCTCACACATGCTGTTTTGAGGTGCTGCCATTCTTCTTCAACTCCACCTATTTCCTCCTCTTCTTGGGGTACTAGAGCCCTGCATAACTCCCTGAACTGTCGTACTTTATCTCCAATCAACTTCCAGGTCTTGAGCCTGGTTTGACAACTGCTTTCAGCTGATTGTGGCAACCAGTGGTTTATGCTGTGGGCCAACTGTTTCACTGGGAATGACTTTGCAATCATTGATTCTACATCAATGCCCTTTCCTTACTAGGAGGAAGTCTAACTGAGCTGCCTGTATGGGATATTGTGACTGTCTCTCTTTCTGAACCATTTGTTGGCTACTATCAATCCATTTGCCAGACAGAAGTCTAGAATGGCCTCTCCTTCTTTAGTCCTGTTGCCCCACCCATGTGGACTCAGGCTGTCATCATCTACTGATCTTTCCATCCCAATATGTGCATTCAAGTCACCCATTATCAACATCAATTCATGTTGTCCTGCTTTATCTAGTAGGTCATGCACCTGCGGTCTGAATGCACTCTCTTCCTCACTATCACAATCCTGCTGTGGGGTATAGGCTGAAATTACAAATACTGCTCTATCATTACATGGAGTCTGATTGCCATGAGTCTGTCACTAATTCTGCTGAAATCACTCACTGTCTTCTGAAGCCTCTCTCTCTCTCTCTCTCTCTCTCTCTCTCCACAATTCCCACACCATTTCTAGCCTGTCCTCCTCCTCCTCAGTAATAGACTACAGATCCCAAGCCAAGTGGCTACGCTGCACTGCCCTTCAATCTTGTATCTTGTCTCTTGGATACATTGAATGCCTAGCCTCTTCTGTATCATTATATCATCCACTTCCAAGCTGTGTCCTGTCAGTGAACTTACATTATGTGTAACAATTCTCAGTTCATGTTTTATAGGTTGATTGTTTTGACATCCTGCGTTCACTAAACAGAGCTATCCCAGGTAACCCAGGCTCAGCAACTAGACACCGGCTGGCCAGTAGCTAATTGACCCAGGGCTGCTGGGCTTTATGGTGGGTACATACATTCCTCCCACCATTGGCATGGGTCCCTGGCGTAGGTCAAAGCAGGCCAGGTCATCAACCCACTTATCACTGATAACTACCCATGCCCATTTTGGTGACATCAGTCAACATGACAAAATCACCTAGAGCCATATTGTACACCATCAAGTGACTAGCCCTGCTACGGCTTGCAGTCTGTGATACTGCGCACAACAATAGATGCCCAAAGCAGTTGGTCTGTATAACTCGTCCCTCTATAAGGCACCATGTAGAGCTTGTGCTATGGCCCAGAGCACTATTCATTGGTGAATTTGAGTTGGAAACACTTAGCATATTTTTTGGAGGTGGGGAGAACCTCACAGAGACACAGGGAGAGCATGCAAACTCTAAAAATGTATTGGCTGGAGGTCAGGACTGAACTTGTACCTTGTGTATGGGAGGCAAAGATATTAACCATTATATCAAGTGGTATACAACATGTATAATCGTCAGGGGATTGTGGGAGGTGATGTTATGGTTATTTGATGTTTTCTCTATTCAAGATAGTGGAGCTTCAATGTTTCCATCTCAGTGATGTGACATCAATGTTTTGGTAAGCTGTCTTTGTAAATTAGATCCATATAGAGATACAGACATATATATATATATATATATATATATATATATATATATATATATATAAAATATAAATATATATATATATATATATATATATATATATATCTGGACATACACACACACATACACACACACACACACACACACACACACACACACATACACACACACACACATATATATATATATATATATATATATCTATATATATATATATATATATATATATATATATATATATATATGAGTCTACTTTATTTACCCGACATACCACATAACCAACATGCAAAACACCGAGCCGACAATACCGACATTTCACAACACTGAAACCACACATACCCAACACACACACAATAACGACGCTTCAGAACTCCGACACACCTCTGTAAAACATGCACACAACAACACACACAAACAACATACAAAAGAAAAAACACAACACTCAACATAAAACCACCTAGTTCCCCTTACTCACACCCAGTCCACCATCTACACTAAACTAAACCCTTACCACTAAAACAAAACATACACTACAAATAAAAAATCTAAAACACTTACCTTCACATTTCACATTCTTACAGGGTGGCTACACCCCCCTGCACCTCCATGGGGGGCTTTACACCCCATACCCTCCATAACTTAAATAGACCAACTCCGAGATCACACTACAACATCCACAAGAGTGGATTTCCTGTTCCACTCAAGTTGGACTGTTGAGCATTCTGAAGTCTGCATTCATCTGACATGTCGATCTTTCTGGCTCGCTGTTTTGTGTGTCGGTCTACTGAGATTTTGGTAATCTCCAGTACACCCATATATATATATATATATATATATATATATATATATATATATATATATATATATATATATATATATATATATATATATATATATATATATATATATATATATATATATATATATGTATATATATATATATATATATATATATATATATATATATATATATATATATATATATATATATATATATATATATATATATATATATATATATATATATATATATATATATATATATGTGTATATATATATATATATATATATATAAATAACATTTTTATATCTCTTTATCTCCATTTATCTATCGATCTACCAGTCCATCTATATATTTTTTTTTATTTACTGTTTGAACACCCTGTAAAACATCTGCAGAATGAACTGGCTCTAATATGCTACTATAATAGCTGTAATTGTTGAAAATCACAGCTTTTTATTTAGAAGGAGATTTTGTTGAAAACAAACATTCAATTTTTTGTTTTCTGGAGATTTTTGTTGTTAACTTTTATTTGCTTATTAGGTAGAGTACTGCTCCAGATGGACCTTTTTCAGCCTCAGCTCAGGAGAGCAGCCTGGCTAAGTGACTTACTCTGAGTAACACAGTAGGCAAATAGAGGCTGTAGGTACCAAACCCTGAGCAACAGGTATCAATCAATTAAGAGTTTGTGTCCATAATATGTGGCACTATCTGCCATACCTATACAATTTGCTCTGGGATAAGTAATATTAGAGTTGGCATATTTAGACTGGAGGTTTCAGAGGAGGTTGCCCCCCTCTACCAGTTCCTTTTTTCCTACTGTGCAACAACTGTGATTTTTAATGTACAGTCACAGTCTCAGCTTTTGCAATAGTGTCCTTTGGTAGCTGACATTCCTTTTTATCTTGCCTATCCATACAATGCAGTGCAACTTAGCAAAGGTAACAGGCTGAAATAGGTGATTGGCTGTCAGTATCTGAGATCCTTCAACTTTTCTACTTTATCAGGAAGGTGGTTCATCCTACAAATTTAAGGATATATTTCAATCTCCTGACCATTTGTGCTTTAACTCCTGATTACATGACTCACCTAGTCCGCTTCATATTAGTGTGCTTCTACTTCTTGTACAAGGACAGCCAGTTCTTTGGAAAACCAAAACGCAGGCACTGACTGAACTATTTATAATGATAGAAATCAGAACAAATGGAAATCAGATCTGCATAATTCATCCAAAATAAAGACAGATCTTTTTACCAGAATATATTCCTGTTCAGCTATGAATTAATATAGAGTTTAACTGATTTTTGCATTTCATGCAAGCCTGTGCAAAGACATTACATATTAATATGTTTCATTTTCATTAGTGTGATGGAGAAAGGTAGGGCAATGCTTTAATATTCAAAATCATAATCCGTTAATGGAGCAGATGCATGCCTCCAATCCATCAGTGTAATTGGCCTGAACCCATAATACAGCTTGGCTCTGCATAAATGTTTACCATCCTTCACATTTGCCAGAGGCACCTGCAATACTGGCTTCAGCTTAAATTTCATATGCAGGTAATAAGCAGTATCCAGAAGACACAAACTTGACATTAAAAACTGATTATAACAGGCATGGACTCCAAGGGAAAGGATTGTGAGTGGTAACTGAATGTTGCTCAGTGATGTCTGTGTATCAGGGAGGACACACTTGCAAGCATCTTAGCTCACATGCAAAGTACACTTTTAACTGTATAAGTTCCATCTGATCTCCTAAAACTTCCATTTTTCAAATTACAGAATACGCATCAGAGATCTTAGCCTTGATTAAATAACTCTTCTCACAAATATATTTAAATATGACTAGGTAGCTAGCCATAGTAGATGCAACAGGATTGTTTTCAGGTGCAAGGCTATGGAGTACAGAAAATCCAAAATGCAGACAATGATAACATAGCCACACCATGACTGGCTTCCTGTAACAATCATCAGTAAAAAAATTCCCATCAAAAATTCAGATTTCAAGTTATCTTTTTCTTGCAGTACCCTGTTTCTAGTCACATTATTTAGACACTGACTTCACAATTTGTTTTGGTTTTCCCTATTGTCCACAAGATTTTATATATGAATGCATGAGTGTGTGTGTGTGTGTGTGTGTGTGTGTGTGTGTGTGTGTGTGTGTGTGTGTGTGTGTGTGTGTGTGTGTGTGTGTGTGTTTGTATGTTTGTGGCTAGATTCATAAATGTCTTCATAGAAAAGTCATAGAACTTACTGATCAATGTTATTACTGTGTCAGCATAGCAGGCCACCTACACTCACAAAAAAATTATCAAGCTAATAGCCTGCAAATCATGCTGTAGTTTCAATAACATATGTTCATTTTCAAAATAAGATATTTATTTGTATAATCCCTAAGTAACAAAAAAATCATTAGAGGGCATACCTCCCAACCTCTTAGTGCAAGAATTATGGACAAAGAGAAACAAAGTGTTGTGTGTAGGGGGGGGGGGGATTTTCAGGATATGAAGTCTAAAACTGAAATGCCTGTCATTATTTAGTGATCGCACATTTTATGAGGAGCAGGTAACAATACAAGCAATAACAATCTGGACATTCTGTGAAGTCCAGAGAGTTGAGAGGTATGCAGGGCATACATCTCAATAGATGTCCTAGTCCTCGTAAATTATAGCAGAGGGCCACACAGAGTCCTGATTGCCAAAAAGCTAAACTACTTATTTTAGTTTGAAAATAATGAAATAAAAATTTCAAATTTGACAATCATATCACAAGGATATGATATAACAGATATCAGAAACTAAACAACTGGGACAATCATTGATGATAAATTAAAATTTCACTGGCATATAAATCATGTCATATCAAAAAACAATAACATTTCATGGTGTTGCATAAGTCAAAACAATTTCTAACTAAGCAAGTAAAACTTGTGACAGCCAAGGCAATTCTTATTCCAAGCATTTTAAATGCATCAACTATATGAAGTAATGTTAGCAAATTCCAGTTTCACAAACTGAATCAATCTTATAATAAAATAATCAACTTTACTGTTAGTTTTCCTAATAGATCCCAGCAGTGTCAGGCTCTGCAAACAAATAACTAGTTTGAACATCAAAATACTACTACATATTTTCAACTAACATTCATTCATACAATCCTAAACAAATAATATTCAATAATAAATAATCTAGTTAACATTTATACATCTGGTAGATGTTTAACTTCTCAGAATCAAATCAAATTAATAGTTACTAAATCTAATATACCACTACAAAATGAAAATGTAGTCAGAGACCTAGGTATTTGGGTTGACAGCTACCTCTTTTTTGACTATCATGTGACAGCAATTTTCAGGAAATCATTTTCTCTAACCTATCTAACTGCCAAATTAATATCATCAAGGTATAAAAAAGTAGTCACTCACTTATAATCAGCATTGATCAGGCCAATTATTGAATGCAACTTCTCATTTGAGATGTACCTCACTAAATTAGAAAGACCCCAAGGTACTTAACCAAAATGCCTAAACTCCCTGAGTTAGTAGGCAATGCTGGATGCTTTGCTCTATATTCAGTGTCTTACAAACTTTTGAGGGAAAATCTCTGTCACTTACCTCTCCATTAGAAACCCGATTGTCCTTGAGCTTCTTTTCTCAACAAGTCCAGTATCTCTACCAGTGCTAGCATTAGGGATCTAGCATTGTGGAGAGGCAGGTTTATAACAAAGTACCTCTCAAACATCTAGAATAAATATCCCCTGCATGTTAAGCAGTGCAACTCATTTTCTTTCTTTAAACCTGTACTAGATGACTGGATGAGTATCCACAAATTTACTTCTGGATTGACCGGCATGGTGCAGCCTGAAAGAGGTGGCTTGCAAGGTGTGGATAGTTCTAAAACTCACTGGTTTTAGACTATCCATGAATTAGTAACAACCATTCATGTGGCTCTTTTATTCTTTGTACTGATATCTAATTATGGAACTTTCCCAGATTTGACATTTTTTTATTAAACCCAAACCTTTTTCGAACATTTCTAAGAAAGTTGGTAACAACTTACTGTATCAGTGGGTCTGATAACTATCAAAGTTCTCCTATGTTCAATATAATGAATCCCACTACCTCTGAAATGTTCTTTAAATTGATAATTGTGCCTTTCTGTAATATGTACATCATTATTATTTAACTGTTGTTTGTTTTCATCTGTTGTATTGTGTGTTACCTACTGTATGTATAACTCTCCATTTTGTATTATTTTTATTTTGTGTGTTTGCAGCTTGTTTTTCAGGGTTCCACCCACTGAAAAGAGGTTCTCTGAGCTCATTTGGAATATGCCAGTAATCAAACAGAAATAAATTCCTTCTCTGTCTATCTATCTATCTTTCTATCTATAAAGAAAAAATTCCACGGCACCGACCTTTATGCCATTTCATTTTAAACTCTCTCACACACACGTAAATCTCTCTCTCTCTCTCTCTCTCTCTCTCTCTCTCTCTCTCGATATATATATATATATATATATATATATATATATATATATATATATATATATATGTGTGTGTGTGTGTGTGTGTGTGTGTGTGTGTGTGTGTGTATATATATATATATATATATATATATATATATATATATAGGTGCAGAACCTTATGTTAAAAAGCAGGCATGGTGAATCAAAAATCAGCTGATAGAAAAGTACTGTCATTTTCACCAACAGATTGCTGTACAGTGGGAATCTGGATATATGCCCTAACCCACTAAATAATATCTGTGAGTGCAAGCAATGTTAACATATTAAAATAAGTGGTGGAGAAATCCTGTCACATATGTGTCTTGTCATGTGATGGTCAGAATGCAATGCAGACATGATTGACTTGCTGCTTGTCATGCATGCATTCTCCCATCCATCACGCACTGATGCACAACACTGCATGTGGGAGGAAAAGATTATTTTGTGTTACAACACTAGCACCTTAGGGACACTCAATACCTGAGGTATCACTATTGTCATGCAGGTGGAACAGTAGCACCAGATGACGTTTGGTGGGCTCAGCAGGTCAGCCAAGCTCCTGCTAACTTGGGCTATACTAGGAATAGTTAACAGGATACATTAATATAGAAAGTCTTGGAATCTCATTACATGCTACTCAGCATTGCAAGGAACTGTGTAGGGTGTTCCCTACCCACTCATATGATGTTGTATGGGTGGTTGGAGGTGTAAATCAAATGTGGGGTAGTGAATCAGGTTGGTAGAGGCTTTTTGCTACACCACTGACAGCCTTTTGAAAACTAAACCTATGTCTCCTGTTTCTCTTTCTGTGTGGTTTATTGAAGCTCTTTAGGGATGACAGCATTGTATTTTAATGCTAGGAGTTTCATATTGATGATCTGTGATTGATTCCATGAATCTTTGCTTACATCATGTGTGAGTCACAGCAAATAATGAGAGGGCTGCTCCTGAAAACAGGTGCTTGTGCTAACTGCGTCTTACATGGCTAACAAATACATTAAAAATTAACTCCACCAAAACATGTTATAGCAAAACAAATGGAGATTCTCAGTCCGTATCTTTAAATTCATCAGGATCAATACTTTGGCTCTGTAAAGTTGGTTCACTGTCACACTTGTGAATATCAGTGTTTGAATTCTGTATGTAGCTGGAAGAACAGTTTTGAACAGAACTCCAAATTCAGCACTTATGTGAGCATAAAGCCCCCTCCCTAACATAACACTTTCATGGAAGATGTTTTTGCTCCACGGATTCTGTTCCTTAATCTAATTACAGACAAGGCTAGTGCATCTCAGTGAAAGAGAAATTACCTATAATTTATTTTTAAATATAATTTAACTATAATTATTTTCATAGCCAGTGATAGTCACACTAGTAGCCACCATGCAAAATGTATATAGCTGTAAAAGTGTGAATTAAAAGAATGTCAGAGAATGTTGTTTAACATGGTTTGGCAGAGTTAGCATAACAGCACAGTAGGAAGTAGGCCGTTACTAATGAATACAGGTGAAGAACAGAATTATACTGTTTTTTTAGATTTAAAATACACTAAGATGCTTGATGGTGGCATCCATTACTGTTTTACATCCAAGATTTCCGCACTACAATGCACTTCTGATACAATGTTACTACCATTTCAAACAAAAGGTGCACTACTTGAAAGCCTCTACATTGATACTATCTGTTGGTGCAAGGTTATTAAACTCTGACCTTAAATTCTGGGCATGTTTTCACTTTGACAACGAATCATCTAAATTTTCACAAAACTAGTTAATTATGCAGAGTAGAAGAATGAGTCACAGCCTAAGATTTTGAAAGAACTGAATAGTGGCTCAGTGATTAAGATCTCTTCCTTACAACTTCAAGCTCTGAGGTTAATTTAGTGTGTGTGTGTGTGCGTGTGCATGTGCGCTCGCGTTTGTGTGTGTGTGTGTGTGTGTGTGTGTGTGTGTGTGTGTGTGTGTGTGTGTGTGTGTGTCTGTGTGTACAGTCTGCCTGTTTTCTTTGTGTCTGTGTTTTCTGCAGGTACTCTGGTTTACTTTCACATCCCATGAAAAATGCTGGTTAATTTGCCATAGTAAACTATCTATACATATTGTCTTAGCTTTGACCCTGTGACCTGCTTCATGACTTAAAGTAGTTCAAAGTAAATTAGTTTACACATCTGGTTAACAAATTAATAAATTTAAAAAGGTGAAGGAAGTGAGATAGTATTAATTATAATGAAATAACCATGAGGAGGTTGAGAGGATACTGCAGTTGATTAGGATGGTAGAAATAGAGTTAAGCACAGTACGACACAAAGAGTTAATTATTAGGGCAAAACTAAAGAGTTATTGGGTAGTTCTGCAGAGACGTCAAGAGAGGCTATAGTGTCTGAACTACATTAGATTTTGTGAAGGTGGGGGAAAATGATATGCATGGGTTAGATAGAAAGCAGCCAAGTTGGTAAGAGAGGTTGTAACTATCTTTGTAATAAAAATATGTAAATTATTAAAACTGTGAATCATTTTTTACAGTTATAAAAGAGAAATAAATTAAAATACCAAGTCTGACTCAGCTACTGTGGAATGAGCTAAGGAAATGGATTACAGAATGATTACTTTATTATCGATGCAACAATGTTAATGAAGACATGAAGTGAGGTAGTTCAGTGCCAGGGACTGGGTTCGGGATGGACAGCAAACACTGGATGTATGCTACCATACAGAGTGAGGAACGTGAGGAAGCAGTGGAACAGCTGAAGAATTTGGAGGTAAGTGAGTAGGATATTCTGAATGGATTACCTATGAGGACTCAGATAGAAAGTCTTGAAATAGTAGCTGGAATTTGGCAAAAAAAAAAAAAGAGTTTAACTTGCAGAAAATTATAATGTGAAGGCACCAAATGACATACAAATAAGTAAAAAAGTTCAAAATCAGTTTCTTTTTCTTTCACAGCACATTTACAGAGTCAGATAAAGTGCTTCAAGAGTATTAAACTCCATTAATAGCTTTAGTCTTAAATAAGCATAACATCCACAACCCAAAGATATGACTTATCTTATTAAGCAATTAACAAATCAATATTTGACACAGTAGTCCTTTCCAAGAAATCATAGCATTTAAACTCAAGGCACTAACAGTGTTAAACTTCAGAATAAGTAGTGCCACAAAACATTTTCTGTAATGTGTTTTTAGTGTATTGTAAAATGTCTTGTAAATAGTATAACCCCATCAGTGGTGGCTGGTGACTTCAAATCAAAGGGGGGTGGGGGCTGCAGGAGATGGTTGAATGGGTGGTGCCAATGGGAAGGGGTGTGGCCAACTCAAAAGGGGTGGAGCTGTGCTTAAAACCACAAAAACTGGGACTTTAATTAAATACGCTGCAATGGGTGCCAAACCGTCATTATGAGAGTCCAATCAAGACAAAATGAAGTGTAGAAGAAAAAAATATTTCAATGCATTTGCTACATGACAGCTTAATTAATATCTAGATGGAAACAAAAAGGTTGTGAGGCATAAAAAAAATAAATTACTTTTTAAATACATTACTGGAATGCCAGTCAAAATTAAGTATAAGAAAAATAAGCAGCGCTCAACTCAAACCACTTCTCCTTGCACTGCAGTTCTAATTATAATTTATATTCAGCTTTATTAAAGTACCAAGTAACATGCTGAAAGTAGCAATCTCTGTGATACCCACACTTGTAAAAATGTTTCTTATCCAAAAAAGACCTGCTGCCTGACAACAACTATCTACTTGTTTCATGGGGAAAACATGATCAAAGTAAAAAATGAACAGCAAACAAGAGACAAGCTCAAGATAAATTGCTTAAAGGATTACTGCACAGGTTATGGACTGCACATGATAGATTGGCATTCTGTTTAGTTTAAGGGTAAAGCCTGCAAAGATGACTGCAAGTCTCCAGCAAATGTAATGAGCTTCTAAAAATACTGTAATCCTGTCCTTTATTACAAATACTGTCATACGCATTTCAATACCTAAGGCTTATACGTTATCTAAATTTAATATTCTCTGCACGGCAACAACAAAAAGCCTTTCAATGTTGGTAATTCTTTAACAGTATACTTATTAAAACTACTTGCATCTTACAATCTCAGGCAAGCTTACCTGATAGTCATTAAAGCATTGCTATTCAAACACAGAGCAACAGGCACTGCAGCAACATGCATTTTCTGAATAATAAGCATAAATCAACAGTATAAAATATGAGAGAAAACCAGAACATTCTGCAATATCAAGGACAGATGAAATGCTACTGTAGTACATGTATTTATCTTGCATGGGGGGATACTCTGCACACTTACACTGCTCCTTGCCTTGCTTGGCACATCCAGAATCACTACATGGGAGAGTGGGGTACAACAGGTATGTCACAATTTAAAATGTCTCTGGCTGATGGTGATGGCCCTGACGCATTTGTCATACCGCTGAACCTCAGAGCAAGCAATCTGGACAAAGCCATAAATAGAAGTGGGACAAAGGCCCAAAAATAAGGACAAGTTTTAAATATTGCTCTTATAAACTTAGAAAGATAATAGAATAGTAGGCCTTGCATTAGTATGAATTTTCTGAAGGGTATGAAATCTGAAACTCAAATGCCTGTCATTATTTTCTAACTTCAATCTTTAATGATTTACCATTAATTTGCCAGAAAACCACAATTTTATGAAAAATGGACCAAAAATGTGATGCAAAAATATAAAATAGCCACACAATACAGTATGGGAACCTTTCAAAGAAGGGATACTTTTTTTAATATTAGTACTGTTAAGTTGAGCAGCTGACAAAATAAGAGAATCTACAGGCATTTCTAAAATAATAGTAATCTATAACGCTGATCATTACAATTATTTATTAATTGTAAACCCTTCACATTTTCTTCCAAATTTGCTATTTTGTGGAGGGATTATTAGGGGGAGAGCAACATTTTGAGCCAAAGTCAGGGACAGTCGAGAGGTTTGGATATACCTAATTCTGTAAAGTGATTTATTTGCATGTATCTCTCATCCTCTTGATGCAGAAAATCTGGACAAGGCCAAATATATTGGAGGAACATACAGACAGTACTAGAAATTGCTCTTGTATAAACTTAGACAGTTGCTAGAATAACAGGTCTTGCTTTAGCATGCATTTTTCTGAAGGGTATGAAGTCTGAAACTCAATGTCTGTCATTATTTAGTGACTTAATTCCTAAATGATTTGCCAGAAAACCACAAATTTTATGAGGAAAAAAAATAAGAAGCAAAAATCTATTAATTCTGTGAAAATCTGAACAGTTGAGAGATATAGTTCAGTCGGGGATGTCTTTGAGTTTGCTGCCCTTCCCCCTCACAAAATCATGGTTGAACAGGACTTCCCCCAGCAGCAATTCTACGGTCCCATTACTTGGCTATTTCACCCCATTTACCATAAACACTGTAATTTGCATACTGTTTTACTTGTACAATGATTTGGATTTCATTTAGAAGTTTTATTTTACATTTTACAGCACAAACACTAATATACATCTGCTAAACAAAGCAATGCAGTCTCACAATGAAAACAGACTTAGCATTAAAACTTCTCTGTCCTTGAAACTCACATTCATTGAAAAAGCATTGAAACCCACATTCAAAGAAAATACATCTGGCCAGTGGCAGATAAAGATTAATTTTGGGCTGTTTTCAAATCATAGGTCCATTGCACATGAAACATACATGTGTTCTTTGATACACCTTCCTGAGTGTATTAAATTATATTCCTTGTATAATACAGTACAGTTGTTAGAGGGCCTTTTAAATTTATTGCTTTGAACATTTTATCAGTAAACAATGAAACAAAATGCATGCACCAATAATGAAAAAAACTGTCCAATTCAGAACATTTCCATCATAAAAGTCTACTCAACCTTCTACAACCAACCAGTATAAGTAAACATGCACAATCTCTGCAGAAGTAAAAGTCATCTAAATAATTTCACATTAAAGAGATCTGTAACTAATGAAGAGGTTGCTGCTAGCAAACAACTTTATATTTCATTGTTTCATCTACAAATAAAGTGCCTGTTGCCATTGAGGAATAACTTGCCTATGTTGCATTAAAAAAAATGATAAGCTAGTAAATATTGCAATAGGGAATGGATGGTAAACTGATAACAGGTTCATAGTTGCTAGGTATCTCTCCCAAAGAGGGCATTCTCAGGACTGCAGCATCCACCCCGTTTAAAAGTACAACACAGTACAGTATCAGCAATGCATCTACATACTGCCTGAGTAGAACCCACAGCCTCTGCCTCAAAAGCAAGTACACTACCTGTTGTGCTATTAATAATGCAAGCAAGCTCGGCATAAGCAGCACCAAACTTCTCTTCCTCTGAAGTTCTCGATTCCTTGTAAAATCCACTCAACACTCAACTGTATCTCTCAGCTTTGCAGCACATGAGCACAAGACATCTGGAAAAAGCCAAAATTTATTGGGGGGGGGAACAAAAGCCCAAAAGCCAGGGGCACATTTTAAACACTGCATGTATAATACTAGAAACTTGCTAGAATAAAATGCCGTGCTACCGCCATGCATTTCACTGCCAAGTCTGGAATCCTGGACCCTTTGCACTACAGTCAGATCAACATACCACTATGCCAAATCAGCTGTTTCTTGAAAAACAGGAAGTCTGAAACTTAAATGGCTATCATTTAGTGAATTCAGTTCTCACGATAGCTCTCAACCTCTTAGCACAAAACACCTGGACAAAGCCAATAATGGGGGAATACAGCCCCCAAACATATTGAGTGAATTTAGTTCTCTCTATAGCTCTCAACCTCTTAGCACAAAAAACCTGGACAAAGCCAATAATGGGGGAATACAGCCCCAAAAATAGGAACAAATTTCAAATACTGATCTTATAAACTTGGAAAATTGCTAGAATAAAATGTTTTGTGTTACCATGTATTTTCTGAAGAATATGAGGTCTGAAATTCAAATGTCTGTCATTATTTAGTGAATTCAAAATCTAGAAAACCACAGGTTTTATGAGATCCGAGCCAAGATGTCTGAATGAAGGAATCCTTCCTGTTGTTTTGAGACCAGAGTTAATGGCTAGAATTTACATATATGATGTCTTTTATTGCTCTGGCTTCCTGACCAGCTGCAAGATCAAAAGGGCTGTTACACTCTGAGTTACTGTTAGCCTGGGAAACAGAAAATAATGATGTAATCTAAAATGAGTCAGTGATGCTGTGTTATCAATTTAAGGACAGAGAGAGAGAGAGAGAGAGAGAGAGAGAGAGAATTAGAGCATTTTGCATTTGTCTTCAGAACTTACCACTCACCAGCACTTGGTTTGCTCTGTCTGTATGTCAGTAGGATCTTATACTTTAGTGTTTGTCTTAAGAAATAGATAGAAAATAAAAAGTTTAGACTAGCTGTTTTCCATACTGATGTCAGAACTATTCTACTGTATTATTTTAAGCATTTTCCTGTGATCTCAGAACTCTTGACTAGCACTGTGTAGTAAGAAGTTTTGTCTTGTGCTTTTTTTATTACTTATTATTAAATATTTTTAAACCTTTCAACTGTGGCTGTTTTATGTGGAGATAATTTAAGCTTTAGAGTACATTGCATGTATATAGTGATAATGTCCAAGCCAATCCAAATAAGCCTTGCTGTTCATCACACATCATTTGGATAATAATATTGCACAGTAATAATTGGACACCCTTTGATAAGGGCCTTATTAGTAGCTGATATTAGTGGTTTGTGGCAAGTGATGCTACTGTATAGTCTGGGCAGAAGGGGCATAGATGGAGAACCTGGCTGGAGAGCCTGTGCCAGCCTTCCCCAGGAGTGTCTGGCACAAAGTGTGTGTATGTCAGCTACTTGGGTAGGGACATGAAGCACTGGTTGGACAGCGAGGGTGCTGGAGGTTTTAGCTTGATCACTAGGCTGAGATCTGGACCCTATAGCTGTGCCAGTGGGGAGTGTTATTGGGGATCTGGAGAGAAAGGGAAAAAACAGCCTCAGACAGACTGTGCTCTCTGTGTGCTCTTAAGGGAAATTGTACTTTACTGTGTGTGTATTTGTTATCCTTTCTAATGTGGATGCCCCTCACTGGTGTTAGTGGTGAGGATTGAGGCTCCCTGATTGCTGGGCCAGTGCATGGGCATCACATATTAGTTGTTTGGCAGTGGTGAGATATGTACACCAAATATTAATTGGTTGGCAATTGGCTTGTAGAGGTGTGGATAGTGAATTCCTGTAGCTCGTGTACAGTGATCACTGAAGGTGTTTTTGTACTCAGAATCAGCCATGCAGTGAATATTCAGAGTTCAGATCACAATTGTTTTATTTGTTTTGTTGGTTTAGTTAGTCAGGTAGAGCAGGCAGGCATGTCAGCAGAGGAGTATGGCAAGGTGTCAAGGAGCCAGTTGGCTGAGATGTGCCAGAATAAGGGACTGGTGCATGGAAACCTGACTAAAGTAGACATGATTGGAGATTTGGTCACAGCTGCATCAGAAAACAGCAACCAGGAGGATGATCAGACTGACCTTGGAGATGTACAACACTCAGGGAATGGACGGCTCAACCTTTGTGCAGATGACTTAAAAATTTATCTGGAGCTAAAGAGACTGGAGCTGGATGTCAGGCATTTGGAAATGGAAGCTGTGGAAAAGGTGTGGCAGAGGCAGCATGAATAGGAGATGCTTTCTCTTCACCAGAGTCATGGAGGTAATGGGGAAAGGTGTAACTGGACCCCAGAAGCACAAAAGGTCAGTAAATTTCTTTCGCAGTTTACAGAGGGGGATAATTTTGATAGTTTCATTCATATGTTTGAGAGGGTATGTAAACAGTATGATGTTGACCAAAGGCTCTGCGTACGGTTCCTGACCCCCTTACTACATGGTAAAGCTGTAACTATTTTGTCCAAAATGTCTGACATTAAATGTTTTAATTTTGAATTCTCATCTTGTGGTGGTTGCTGCCTTTGTTTTACATTTATTCTACTTTTGTGTGGGCTGTACAACCTTGGTGAGGTCACTTCTTTGCTTTTCTTGGACTTTCTTTGGTGTTGTGGACCTCACACAAGATGGATGAGATGGCTGGAGTGTCTGGGACTGTAAAACAAGCCACCCACCCTATGTGGACTGATAAGGTTAAGAAGAACCTATTTTCTGCTAGTAATCCCTTGTTGAATTTTGACCTGCAGTCTTTGGTAGGGCAAAAACCTACCAGTGCAGTGAGTATAAAGAACAACTTGGTGTTTGAAGATCTACTGAACAGTTTAATTAACAAAGTGACTCAATTAAAATGGTTGCAGTGGTAACGTTATCATTTTGAAACCTGTTTGAAGTTTGGGGTGGTTCCGAGAGGCATGAGGGTGCTGTGCATGCCTACTCAAGGGGAAGCATACCCCAAGCTTATGGCCAGATGGCAACAGATCAACATAGAAACAGGATTTTTATATATGCAGTTGCTTTTAGATTTCTTTTTGCACTGCAAGAGGAACTATTAATAAATGAAATTGATGAGTTACAATGGCATATGGATATGGAATATATGGAAGAGTTGTATACAAATAGAATGGATGAAGCATTCTGCTCACAATCCATATTGGACACTAGATTGCAGCAGACCAAAATGAAGAAACTCATTAGAGATCACAACAACTTTTTAACAGGTCAGATATTTGTCTGGCCAAGGGAGCACCATACTAACATGGATATGAAAACTGCTGGCTCTGCAGGAACTTCAGATAGACTTCCCCATACCTGGAAGCCTAGGTGGAGCAGCTACAGAGCCAGCAAAGAGCTGACTAATGGCAACAGATACCCTGCTGTAGTATTGAACCAATTGGGTTTGACTGATGGCAAGCAGGGATATGGCAGTAGTAAAACGATTATGTTCAGTACTACCAGATCCAAGAGAATGGATGAATGTGATGTGAATACTCTGGATACAACAAGGGGTTCCTGTAAAGAAGATGAGAGGGATGATAATTCTACCAACTAAGCTCCAGCCCTTGTACAAGTTGACAAAATACAAACAGTGGATGCTATTGAGCTAGAAAGAGAAGTTACAAACTTCGGGGCATGACCAAAAACTGTACGAATGACAGGAGAAAACAAACATTATTTTCCTTTTTTGCCAGCACTCGTGAAGAAGAAGAATGATTGGAGGTGGTCACAACACGAACCGAGAGAAGTAAAAAAATGCAGGACTTCTCAATGACTGGTGATACTAGCAATACTGTATACAATTTATCTGATTATGTTTTAACTTAAGCTGAGCAATATGTTTTAAACAAGAGGCTTACTTTTTTTCCTAGTTGTGACAGTAATTCTAATGATGTAGTACTGGATTTGATGTTGTTTGGTAGGAATGTTATGCTAAAATACGTGTTTGGTAACAATGTTTTTAACCAACTTGGATCTTTAAAGCAACCCAGCTTATTTGTTCCCATATTTAATACTACCATGAATACTTTTGTGAAGGTATGTGAACAGGAGATTAGGAACTACTTACATGATAAACACAATAAAAACTTTTATAATTTAACACATATACAGAAACAGGCTTTGTTAGGGTTACATTCATCACTGTAGAATGTACCCAAAAGTAATTTGATAAATTTGCAGCAGGAAACCCAAATGATTTAAAGAAGAAGAAACCCCAAATAATATCCAAACTTTAATACAAAGCCTTCTAGCGCCTCGGTGCAACCACCTTTACAAAATACAAATTCTCTTACAATTAAATCACTATTTATACTAATTAACTTCACATCATTCTCCAATCAAATCAAATAATCAGTTTAAAACATTAATATAAAACTGTCTTAAAGCAAACATTTCCAATTTACCTCATTATTAAGCCCCATAGGGGCTAATGTATTATATTTTAAAATATAAATTGATTCCTTATATAAAATTTTCTCTTCCAATAACAATTCATTTTTATATTTCTCATCTATTTGTTCTAAAATGGTACCTTTTAATAACAAATAATTACTATCATGTTCAATTTTAAAATGTGCATACACAGCTTTTTCCTCATTCTGATTTTTGATATCTCTTATATGTTCTAAAAAACATGTTTTGAACATCCTTTTGGTCTCCCCGATATAAACTAACTTGCATGGACATTGCAATGCATAAATTACCCCTTTGCTAGTACAAGAAAATGTCCGCCTGCATGAATATTTAATATTGTTAATACACTCAAATGTATTCACCATGTGTGCACAAGCCAAACACTTGCCACACGGTTTAGTTCCAACTTTCCCCAAAACATGATGTATATCCATGTTGGGAAAAATAACATTTCCGTGTACTAACATGTCACGTAAACTTCTACCTCTTGTATAAGACAATATGGGGTATTTTGGTAACAAATTCACTAATAATTTATCTTTTCTCAAAAAAAAACAATAATGTTTAACCATATTAGTAAGCGCCTCACTTTTAACATTATACAGGGACAAAAAATACATTTTCTCCTTGCAAGCATCTTCATTTGCTTGACCTTGTATTTATAACCTTGTTCTTTCCTCTAAACCATCCCCACTCATTTCATTACTATCTATAATCCTGTCCTTTGCACACTTTACAATTTCCTGATCATACCCTCATTTCAAAAACATCTCAACTGACTTATTAATTTCTACATTCAGTACATCCTTATCATTACACAGTCTTGATAAATGCAGAAATTCCCCCTAGGGCAATGATGAAATCAAATGAGGGGGATGGCAGCTGGAGGCATGTAAGAACTGGCTACCATACAAAAATTTCCTATGGACTCTAGTCAATACAGTTCCATCACTTTTACCTCTCAACACAATATCCAAAAAGACCACTTGGTCACCTACTTGTAGCCCATCGAAGGACAGACCAAAAGGGTTACAATTTAAATTTGCAATAAATTAATCAATTTGATTCCTACCCCCTTCACAAACAAAGATTAGATCGTCAATATATCTTTAATATACCTTTACATATTGTCTCACAAAATCCTGTTTGCACAAAAAAGTATCCTCAAACAAAGCCATGAATATACTAGCATACATGGGGGCAAACAACGCCCCATGGCTGTACCTTGCTTTTGTCTATATATTTCATTATTGTAACAAAAATAATTATTTTGCAAACAAAAATCTATTAGTTCTATTATAAAATTAGAAAAAGGACTATTCCCCAACACAAAAAAATAAGGAGGAAATGCCGTCTCTATGTTTTATTGAAGTATAAAGACTTCTTACATCCAAAACCAGCCAATACATCTCCCTATTCCAAGTTAATATTGATTTTTTTTTCAAAAAATCAAAACTGTTCTTTATATATGAAGGAATCTTATTTACATAAGTAAATACTACTTGATGTAGAAGGACACCTATGTTTTGGAGAAAATATCTGCAGGCTGAAATAATTGGCCTACCTCGAGGATTTTCTAGATTTTTGTGAATCTTTGGCAAGCAAACAAAATTAGCTAGTTCATCATTGCCATTCAAAAACTTCTTCTCCATATCTTCCTTACATAGATAGCCCAAACGTTCTCCAAATTAAATTTTTGCCTTCTCAAACTGTTCTATTCTACTTATCTCATACACTTCCCTATCTCTTAGATGTTCCATGGACATATTGTAATACTGTAGCACATTCATTATCACAATTTTATTACCTTTGTCGGCTGGTTTAATTATTAGATCTCTCCTATTACTTAAATGTTGTAAAGCTTTCCATTCCTTATATGTCAAATTATATTGTATGCCCTTCCTATTACTTTTTGCATTATTACAGATATTCTCACCTTCAAACCTAATCATATAACTAAAATGTAATATACTTTCATTTTGAAAGGATGGATGAACTTAGAAAACTGAATCGCTGATGTGTCTATCTTGCAATACGCATTAACTTCATTCAAATTGCATAATTCCCCTTCATCTTCACAACATGAATAAAAACTTTCATTTAAAGAGTCACACTCTAAATATTCATTATAAATATTTACATTTCCTTTAAAAAACACTTTCAAATGCAATTTGCGTATTAACTTGAAAATTTCCAATTGCAACACATAGTTTCTGGGAATAACGGTGGGGATGAACTTCAACCCCAAATTCAATACTTCAAATTATTCTGTTGTTAAATTGCAATTTAACAAATTCACAACCATATTCCCTACCTTACCTTGTTAGGGTTACAGCAGAATGTGCAAATAATCATCAAACCCTCTGATAAGGGCGGAGCAGTCGTTATCATGTATAAAGAGTTCTATCATGGTAAACTGAATGAGCTCTTATTGGATACCTCCACCTGTACACAGATATCACCCATTAAAGTTAACACCTTAATAACCAAGATTAGACATAACTAGGGGACCTGAGGGATGCAGAATTACTGGAAGAAGATCTATTTAAGTTCTTATGGATAGAACACCCAACCATTTCTGTCTTTAAGGCTCTACCCAAGGTGCATAAAGACCCAAATAATCCCCCATTAAGAAAGAAAAACAAGGTGAAGATGAGTAACTGCTTCGGTTTGTATCAATTCTCACACTCCAGAATAAGACTTCAAGCAAACATACCCTTAGAATTAGTCCCAAATGTAAATGAACGTGTACCCGCATGGTTCTTCCCATGACTTTCGAGGGCTTTTTTAAAATTGAAACCATTTCTAAAAGTAAATTTTGGTCTGCCCCCCAGTACATTAGCAATTTCAAAATTGCCCTGTAAAATCTTCCAATTGTTTTCTATTATGCGTCTAATATCTGGGCTGTTAATACTCAAATCCAATGAGCAAACCAACTCGTTGTCCCATGAATAATTGTCACTGTTTTTGTTTAAAAAAGTGGCTTCTTTAAAATCAGCCATATTTAAAATAGCTTGAAACTGTGTCATTCTTTTATTAACAATCTCGTACAAGATATTGTTCAATAATAATTCATCATAGCCCCTGTCAATAAAAAGTTGGATAATAAATTCTAATTCTAAACCAAGATCACATTCCCTAGAGGTCATCCGACATGCCCTAACCAACTGCCCTTTAGGAATGTTCCTAATTGTATGTTTACAATGACCACTTCTATAATGAAGATAGCTATTAGCGAAGGTACTTTTTCAATGTATACGACTGTGGAACCTATGTTCGATGGTGTCCCACCACAATTGTACATCCAAAAAATTAACTTTTAAACCACTGTCCCCAGCGGTAAATTTCAAAAATTCAACTGTGGAATTTATTTCAGAAATAAAAGAATGTACAGTGTCATTATTCCCCTTTAAAATAAAAAACAAGTCGTCCATAAAACGACAATAAAATGAAATATGAAAGTTGTTTCTTAATTTTTCCAGATGCACTCTTTCCCACCAGGTCATAACTAGGTTAGCATAGGCTGGTGCTGTGTGTGAACCCATTGCCACCCCTCGTTTTTGTCTAAAAAAAGTTTTACCAAATAGAAAGAAGTTGTTATATAATACAATGTCCAACAATCTACAAATTATTGATACACTGTTAACACCATAATAACCACATTGGGTTAAAAGTGTTCTGATGGCTTCAACCCCATCATCATGGGGAATGCTGGTAAAAAGAGATACCACGTCCAAAGTCAAAATAATAAATTTGTCAGAATCAAAAATCAAAGTGTCCATATATTCCTTGACTTTGGCTAAAAAATGCCAAGAATCTTGGACAAATGATTCTTGAATAGAAACCAATGGACCTAAGATAGCATCCAATAAAAGAGAAATGCCCTCTGTGACAGAATAGGGTGAAGAGACTATAGGTCTGAAGGGTGGATTAATAACATTTTTGTGTGTTTTAGGGATCCCAAATAGGACCCCAATTTTGGGATGTTCATTAACACAAAAGTTATACATGTCAAGGGTGATTTCCCCAGACATAAGTGCCTCGTACAAATGGTACTGAATCAAGCGATTTCTTTTCTTAATCTCAATTAGGGAAATAACCTCATATTCTTCTTCATTATGAAGGATGTCCAACATTTTTTGTTCGTACAAACTCTGTTCCATTATTACTATATTACCACCCTTATCGCTCTTCATAAACCTTAACAAATGATTTTTATCACAAAGTTGCTGAAAAGCTCTTCTCTCTTCTAAAGTCAGATTGTGTTTAAAATAACTTTTACTTGAGAAAACTTTATCTAATTCCTTTAAACAAAGATCTTCAAAAACTTTCAAAGTATGTAATAGTTGTGGATTATAAGTAGATGGTTTTCTCAACACAGTATTGACCTCTGGAACATTGTGCATCAGATAGGACAAATTAAGTTTTCTGACATACTTTTTAATATCGACAACAGTTTTACTGAAGTCGGCTCTGGTTGTAGGGACGAAATTTAAACCCAACCTCAGAATACTTAATTCACATTCAGTAAAAGTTGTATTAGATAAATTAATAATGTCAAAATTGTTGTCGTTGACAGTCAACAACGAACGTCTCATATCTCTTCCCCCGAGGAGTTGGATGATAGAAAAGTCCGGCTCCTTGTAAATATTGTTTTCCTGGCAGGGAGTGGATTCTTCTTCCCTAAAAAAGAAGAAACAGGAAGGTCTCCTATGGACCCACATGCAGCAGTTTCAGTCCTACTAGCATTACCACAGTCATCAAATTTATTACCAGCCAAATCTTTGTCGCCTGTAACGATAACAAGTTCATTATCGGTTACCCTTTCAGTAATATGACCCGGAGAAGTATTACTTTTGACGACAACAGTCGTTTTTTTAAACACAGGTTCTTTAGATACCATCAATCTGTCTTTATAAGTGTCCAAACCATCAGTCGGTACCGCCGCATTGGTGTTACGACTGTTACCAGCCCCAAAGTTCCTTGTATAAACCCTTTTACTATTGTTGGTAGTATAATTGCTGTTGTTTTTATTATTATAACCAACAATAAAATTATCAAAAACAGTACCTTGCTCATAGGAAGCAATATCACGAAGCAATTTAGAATGCTTCCGATTTGTAACTTCCATAGAATGCTTCTCTATTTCTTCAGTTAAGTTGTTAAAGAAGCCAGCTCTATGACTATCAATTAACGAGCCGTTGATATCGTTTTCTAAACTAGCAATCTCGTCCTTTAACAAACATAGTTTGGCAGTGTTATTCTCCATCAAAAGTTCCAAAAACTTCAACCCAGCTTCATTGAAAAATTCAACCAAAGACTTGAACATAGCGTCCCCCTTGTTGACGCCATTAGGGCATTTAAAAAATCTGAGCCCTTTAGGTATTATTCTAAGTTCTATACACCTTTGGAAATAACAATTTTCTAAATCAATGGATCGGTACCTTTTGAGAAGTTTAACCAGGACGTCGCGCTTCTTGCTGATTCCTTCTTCATTGCACGCATACTGGTACTGCCTAACATCATTGAAGGGGTTAGTAAAATTATCCAGCAAAGATTTAAAGTTATAATCCGGCACATCACGTCTATCCGTCTGTATAACACGGGCTGAGCATACAACACCGGAACTTTCTTTGAAAGTGTCCCTTGGATTACCTCGTCCCACGTCGATGGCGTCAACCACAGTATCCATTTCGACAAAGGACCCGGTTGGGCTGGAGGCATTCGCCGCGTTATTACCCGTTTCAGCTCTGCTCACTAAAAACTTCAAAGAGTTTTTAATGTCCATTAATGTAGAAAGAAAAACGTTCTCTAGACCCTCTACAGCTGCACCTGGGGTCGGATGAACAGACAAATTCAGCAAAGGTTCGTCCCCATCTTCAGCCATGGTGAGATTGTTAATAAAAGAATGACACAGTTTCAAGCTATTTTAAATATGGCTGATTTTAAAGAAGCCACTTTTTTAAACAAAAACAGTGACAATTATTCACGGGACAACGAGTTGGTTTGCTCATTGGATTTGAGTATTAACAGCCCAGATATTAGACGCATAATAGAAAACAATTGGAAGATTTTACAGGACAATTTTGAAATTGCTAATGTACTGGGGGGCAGACCAAAATTTACTTTTAGAAATGGTTTCAATTTTAAAAAAGCCCTCGAAAGTCATGGGAAGAACCATGCGGGTACACGTTCATTTACATTTGGGACTAATTCTAAGGGTATGTTTGCTTGAAGTCTTATTCTGGAGTGTGAGAATTGATACAAACCGAAGCAGTTACTCATCTTCACCTTGTTTTTCTTTTTTGGTTGAACTGGTGATTGTGTTTTTACAATCCCCCATTAAGGCCCATAGTATCTGGCAGGGTGCGGATTACAAAAAAACATCTCGATTTGGGTGGAATGTACATTAAGACCTTTTATAATACATGTAACACAAATTTTGAAGGATACAGGGCATTTCCTAACAACCCTGAATGGATATATCAGTGCTAAAAGGGATGGGAAGATATATGGTATGGTAATATTAGATGTTAAGAATCTTTTTACCGTGATAAGTAATAACAATGGTGTGGCAGCTTTGTCACAATTGATAGGTGATTTATGCTCATTTGATATTGACAAGATCAGACTCATTCCTGAGTTATTAAAATTAGTTTTGAAATACAATATCTTCTTCTGTCAAGGTAATTATTATTGTCAGGTGCAAGGGGTAGCCATAGGCACCCCTTGTGCCAATACATATGCCAACTTAGTTTTGGCCTTTTGGGAGAAATAGTATGTATTAGGGCAGCATCATGAATGGTCAGATAAGTTATGCTTTTACAAGCGTTTTGCGGATGACATTTTTTTGATGTGGGGTGGGACTGGATGAGTTAATGGCATTCGTGAATTACTTGGAATCTACTGCTACATTTTTAAAGTTTTCTATGAGACACTCTAATACTGAGCTAGAATTTCTGGATGTGAGGATTATACAAGATCAGGAGATTTTAAGACCACCCTGTACAGAAAAGAATATTGGAGAAATAGCTTGTTAAGACAAGATAGCATGCATCCCAGATTTACTTTTGACAATATAGTGGCAGGGCAGTTAGGTAGGATTTCTAGGTTATGTACGGAGGAAGACATGGTTGAAGCCGATACATAGAATTTAAATCCTAACTTTACGATGAGAGGGTATGACAAACACAGGGCTGAACAGGTCATTCAGGACAGAAAAGGACAAAGGAAAGGCAGGATTCGTCCTTGGTTAGCTCATGGTAGTGTGAAGGAAATAGAGTTAATAACCCTCAAATGCATGAAAACAAGATGAGGCTTATGTTTACTTACAGCAATAATATACACGTAGGCTGAGGTAAATAAGATGAAATTGGAAGATCCTTCTCTCAGATGAGAAAATAAAGAAGATGGTGAGGGAAGAGCTATGTTTTGGGTTTAGGAGAAATAAAAACTTAAAAGATCTGTTATGCCATGAAGGAAAAAAGAGACCGGGCTTTATACCTAGACAGAAGGGTACTAGACTTTGTGAATCCTGCAAGGCATGTACATATATTAATTTGGAAACAACTTTTGTACATCCCAGTACTGGGAAGATATAAAATTTTCATGCACATGCCAATTGTAGAACGATGAATGTTATATACCTTGCTACATGTAAAGCATGTGTTAAGTTTTTATGTAGGTAAGACTAACTGTATGCTTAAGAATAGGATACTAAACCATTTGTCTTCCATCAGATTGCAGAATGAACACAATGCTTTATATCAACATATTTCACAGAATCTGGGGCATGATTTTAAATTTAGAGTCATACAGAATATACGTAAAAGTTTTAGGGGATGGGACCTGATTAATGAAATAGAATATCAGGAATCCAAGTGGACTATAGAGCTTACACTACACAGATTTCCAAGCCTTAATGATGTAATCCCCCTTAAACCAGCCCTAAGGAGAAGGCGGGTTAAGTGCTGATCCATGACTGGTTAATGTTTTTGTACAAAAGCAGTTTTTTCACCATTAGCAAACTATCTGATAAAGGGCAGTAGCCTGAAAGCACTCATCACAGTTTGCAGCATCATTGTTTTTATTCAGAGTTTTTAACAGACTGATTAAATTTTGGATTCTCATCTCATGGTGGTTGCTGCCTTTGTTTTACGTTTATTCTACTTTTGTGTGGGCTGTACAACCTTGGTCAGGTCACTTCTGTGCTTTTCTTAATTATACTTCTGTTAAGAATTGTTTGCTAGAATTCTTTAAGCTAACACCTGAAACTTATAGGAAAAAGGTTTGTGAGCATAGACGTAAGGCAGATGAAAATGTGTGTGAATATATTGCTGAACTGAGTACTTATTTTCATAGGTGGGTGAGTGGATATCAGGTCACCACTTCTGAAGTGCTGGCAGACCTTTATGTGAGGGAATAAGCCCTTAGCACTTTGCCTGAGGACTTGAGGATCTGTTTAGCTGACAGACAATGTGCTACTTCAGAGGTGTTGGGGAAGAAGGGAGACCTATACCTAGCAAGCAGGGCATCCCTGTACAAAAAAGGGATGCTCAGTACTGGTCATGGGAATGAAGAAACCCATGGTGGGCAGCCCAGACTGCCCCAATAGAATCTGCCAGTAGTAGAGGAAGCCACTAGTCCAGGTACATGTCCAGCACCTAGGGTTAAATGTTTTGAATGCAACTAGTGGGGCCATGTGCCATACAGATGTCCATGGGGCAAGGTGGGGAACAAAAAGTGAGAGAGACAGTAAGTGGGAAAGACAAAATGCCAATAGTAGGTTGTCTTGAGGACAACAGGGGAACCAAATTATCATCCTGCAGATGTCTTGATAGGGAAGGATTTTGCTGAGGCAGTACTATGTGTTAATGCAGTTACATGCAGTCAAGCTTCAAGACAAGCATGTGGGTCTTGTAGCCTGGGGGAGACCCAGACAGGCCACATATTTGCAGCCAGGACTGGTGAGGTGGTTACTACAGAGGCAGAGCTAGTCTGTAGCAGTGAGACTGAAGGTGAGCCACAGCTGCTTGTGAGTACTGATGTTCCCTTGGACAGAGTGACTGCAAAGGTAGAAGTGAGTAGTAGTACCCAGGCTGACAGTGAGGCCCCACTGTCAGAGGATGCCAGACTAAATGTGGAATGGGAGCTGGAAAGGTTTACAAAGAGAGAGCTGAGACAGGCTCAGCTCTCGGACCCTACATTGCAAGGCCTGAGGCAGGTAGCCAGTGAGGCACCTGATTCTCAAGGGAAGGGGGAGTCTGTATACTGGAACAAAGGGTTACTGTATAGAGAGTGGACCGCTGAGGGAGGGCTAGAAGGTGAGAGAATACAACAGTTGGTATGCCTAGAGCCTACCATCTGGTGCTTCTAGCCATAGCCCATGATATTTCCTTTGCAGGTCATATCGGCATAAAATGTACAAAGAGGTGTATTATGCAGAACTTCTACTGACCTGGAATTTCCAGAGATGTAACAGGGTACTGCAGGATATGTGAGCAGTGCCAAAAGGTAGGCAAGGCAGAAGACAAGGTGAGAGCTCCTTTGATGCCTTTGCCTGTGATTGAGGAGCCAATTCAGAGGGTAGCTATGGATATTGTGGGGCCTCTGAGTACCTCAAGTTCCACAGGGAAAATGTATATCCTAGTGGTGGTAGATTATGCTACAAAATACCCTGAGGCAGTGGCTTTGTCCTCCATCGAGGCAGAAAAGGTGGCATACGCTTTGATAGAGATTTTCAGCAGGGTAGGTTTCCCAAAAGAAATACTGACTGACAGAGGTGTGAATTTCATATCAGACCTGCTGGCTTGTCTGTGGAAGTACTGTGGGGTGAAGCACCTGAAGACCACCCTCTACCATCCCCAGACTAATGGTCTTATTGAGAGGTTAAACTATACACTCAAGTCCATGCTATGGGCATTTGTAGACCACTTTAAGAGGGAGTGGGACAAATATTTGCCCCATCTGTTGTTTGCTTACAGAGAGGTTACCCAGGAATCCACAGGTTTTTCACCCTTTGAGTTTTTGTATGGTCATAGGGTGAGGGAACCTCTAGATTTCATTTGCGATGAGTGGGAAGATGAGTGCAAACCTCACAAGGAGTCTATTGTAGCATATGCTCTAAACCTCAGGACAAGGCTCAGGGAACAAATGGGTTTGGCCCAGGAGAACCTGGCAGAAGCCCAACAACAGAAAAAGGTATGGTATGACAGGAATGCTCGAGCTAGAGAGTATGCTGTAAGGCAGCAGGTAATGGTTCTCATTTATGTCAGACACAGCAAGCTGCAGCAGTTTGGGAGGGACCCTACAAGGTGGTAAGAAAGGTAAGTAATGTTAACTACATGGTGAAATTGCTAGGCAGGAGTCAGGGGCACAAACCTTACTATGGTAACATGATGAAACCTTATCATGATAGGGAGGCCCTTGTGCTGAGTATTTGCAGTGGCTTGCAGGAGGAGTATGTGGGAGATCTAGTTACTAATCTCCTCAGTGAGGCTTGGACTGACACCTCAGTGGAAGGGGTAGCAATGTCCCAGCAGCTATCTCCTACCCAGGTTCGAGAAATCTGAGCAGTGTTACAGGAGATTGAGGACGTGTTCACTGGGAAACAAGGGTGCACCCACCTGGTGCAGCACTAGGTGGATACAAGACCCCAAAAGCCTATTAGGCAGGCCCCTTATAGGGTGCCTGAGAGAGTTGAACAGACGCTGAGGGAGGAGATACAGGAAATGCTAGAACTAGGGGTAATTCAAGAGTCCAACAGTCCCTGGGCCTCCCCAGTGGTGCTGGTGCTAAAGGACGATGGCAGCACCAGGTTCTGTGTGGACTACAGGAAATTAAATAGTCACACAGAGTCAGATGCTTGCCCCATGCCTAGAACAGATGAGGCCCTAGAGCAGCTGGGTGGGGCTAAGTATCTTACAACCATTGATCTTACCAAAGGTTACTGGCAGGTGCCCTTGACTCCCAGTGCTACAGCAAAGTCAGCCTTTGTGACTCCTTTTGGCTTGTATGAGCTCACAAAGATGCCCTTTAGGATGAAAAATGCCCCAGCAACTTTCCACTGGCTGGTAGATCATATCCTAGTAGGAGCAGGAGGGTTTGCCCTTGCTTACCTAGATGATATTGCCATCTACAGTCATTCCTGGCAAGAGCACCTTCAACATGTCAGGAAGGTGCTAGGCAGGCTACAGAGGGCAGGGTTGACCATTAAGCCCAGCAAATGTCAGGTGGGTATGGCAGAGGTCCCCTACATGGGACATAGACTGGGGAGTGGTAAGATCAGACCAGAACCTGCCAAAGTGGAAGCAATTAAGGCATGGCTTGCACCTGTTACCAAAAAGCAGGTAAGGGCATTTTTATGGACAGCAGGGTACTACAGAAAGTTCATCCCCAGTTATAGTACCATAGCTGCTTCCCTCAAAGACAAGAAAGAACAGGTCAGAAAAGGTAGTGTGGACCACAGCATGTGAGCAGGCATTCCAGAAGCTTAAAGAAGCTTTGGGAGGACCCCCTGTGGTAAACCAGTCCAGATTACAGCAAATAATTTGTTGTACAGGAATGCTTTGAACCATGGAGATGGGGGCTGTACTTAGCCAGATTTCTTCAGAGGGAGAAGAGCACCCAGTGGTTTATCTCAGCCATAGGCTCCAACCCAGGGAGGAATGCTATGCAGCTGTAGAAAAGGAATGTCTAGCCAAAGTCTGGGCACTGCAGAAACTTCAGTCTTATCTGTATGGAAGAAAATTCACTGTTATGACAGATCACAACCCTCTAAGATGGTTAAACAGAGCCAGTCAGCAAAATGCCAAATGCTAAGATGGAGCCTGGGGTTGCAAAGCATATGATATGTCAGTGCAGCACCGCAGTGGGAGTAGCAATGCCAATGCAGATGGGCTTTCAAGACAGGGAATGGGGTAAGGTATACTCAGATAGACCTAACCCTATCAAGCAATGTTTCTCAAGGGTCACTTGAAAAACTAGCTTGAGTTCTCCGGAGGGAAGATGTGTGAAGGCTGCCAGCCTAGCTAGATAGGATTGTGTAGATAATTCTGTCATTTGTAAATATTAATGTAAGCCACATGCTTGTTTTCTTAAATGTAAGAAAATTATGGTAAATGTTGAACTTCAAAAATGTAGCCACATTGCACTCTGCTGGAGGAAAGCTGATAAGTCAAGCACTGTATAATTGTTTGATCTCAAAACTCAGAGCCGAGATGTCTGAATGAAGGAATTCTTCCTATTTTTTTGAGTCCAGAGTTAATGGCTGGAATTTACATGTATAATGTCTTTTATTATTCTGGCTTCCTGACCAGCTGCAAGATCAAAAGGGCTGTTATACTTTGACTTTCTGTTAGCCTGGGAAACAGAAAATAATGATGTAATCTAAAATGACTCAGTGATATTGTGTTATCAATTTAAGGACAGAGAGAGAGAGAGAATCAGTGCATTTTGCATTTGTCTTCAGAACTGACCACTCACCAGCACTTGCTGTCTGTATGTAAGAAGGATCTTAGACTTTAGTGTTTCTCTTAAGAAACAGATAGAAAATAGTAAGTTTAGACTAGTTGTTTTCTATACTGATGTCAGAATTATTCTACTGGATGATCTCTTAACTCTTGACTAGCACTGTGTAGTAAGAGGTATTGTATTGTGTTTTTTTATTTATTATTAAATATTTTTAAACCTTTCGACTATGGCTGTTTTATGTAGAGATAATTTAAGCTCTAGAGTACATTGCCTGTATATAGTGATACTGTCCAAGCCACTCCAAATAAGTCTTGCTGTTCGTCATACTTTCCAGTTGGATAATAATATTGCATAGTAATAATTGGGCACCCTTTTGATAAGGGCCTTATTAGTAGCTGATATTAGTGGTTGGTGGCAACTGGTACTACTGTATAGTCTGGGCAGAAGGGACATAGCTGGAGAACGTGTGCCAGCCTTCCCCAGGAGTGTCTGTGTGTTTGTATATAACTCATATTTCAAAGTATGTGTGTGTCAACTACTTGGGCAGGGGCATGAAGCACTGTTTGGACAGAGAGGGTGCTAGAGGTTTTAGCTTGAACACTAGGCTGAGATCTGGACTCCATAGCTGTTTCAGTGGGGAGTCTTATTGGGGATCTGGAGAGAAAGGGAGAAACCAGCCCCAGACTGATTGTGATCTCTGTGTACTCTTAAGGGAAATTATACTTTACGGTCTGTGTATTTGTTATCCTTGCCAATGTGGATGCACCTCACTGGTGTCAGTAGTGAGGATTGAGGATCCTTGATTGCTGGGCCAGTGCACCGGTGTCACAGTCACTATGTTGGCATTTTCATACAGAAAATTGTTTAGTCTCCCCAGAAAAATAACCAGAAGTCAATTGTTGACTTAAATTTTAGGTACTAAATGTGAGATAGATACTTTATCACTAAGAACACTTTCAAAAATAGATCTACCCATAGTACCCATATTTTCTAACAATGTCACATACTTTCTCTGACAAAGAGTTGCGGTTATAACAAAATATACAGGATCTTCTTGTTAGTTCTCCTTCACATTTCAATTTCTCCCCGAACAATCTCCTGCAAAATAACTTTTTGCAAAGTGACCTTCTCAGGTTAACCCACTGCAGAAAGATTAATTCTGATTTTATTGATCATACCATCAGTTCTTTCTACATGTACACATAGTTTTTTCAAACATTTTGTAAGAAAAAAAAAACAACAGCATAAGTATATGTGTATGTGGTTATTACCTAAAGACAGGCAACAATTGCTTGACCCCATTATTCCTTTAAGCTGCATTTCAAGAAACAACATTTTTTCAGACTGCACTGCACAAGTACAACCTGTAACTTAATCAGTATCATTCATATCACTCACAACATTTCAAAATGGTATATCATCTCCTTTACCTGTAAAAATAGGCCAGCAATAAAATGTACTCGGAAAACACATTTTATTTACAGAAAAAATAAAGTACAATTGTACCGATGTTTAAACATTTCTATAAACAAATTTGTACAGGCAATAGCAAATGATAGTCCCACTGACCTAAATGTACAATGCATGCAATATAAGCTATTGAAAAGAAAAAAAATAAATGTGGGCGAAATAAAATTCAAAAGCTTCTAAAAGAAAGGTTTTCATTGGACCATCTCTCAGCCTATCTGACATCACAGTCAAGGCCCATCTCTGCTTAACAGATGTGTACAGAGCTCTTATATCTACTGCTACACAATGTATATCTCCTAAGTGTACATCTTTTCAGTTTTCCATTAAGTGCTTCACATTGCATATTTAGGAATTTGAACTTTACAGCAATAACTGTAAAAACGTATCCAAATAACCTTCAAGGTTGGCTGTCCATTTTCAGCAGAAGTAAGCAATTGGTATTATAGGGTCAATTGTTTAACAAAACACTTCGTAAGACACATCTACTAGTATCATTTTTCTACTGCAGCAAATGTTTTGACACAGATCTACAAGGTAATAATGAATAATTGTTATCTTAAGTTATAACCACATTTACGTATACATATGTTGTTCCTTTGTAAAAATAACAGTGTTTCCTCTTTATCAGTGTTTCTGATAATTAAGTCAGAACTTTTATGCAATCACACAAGTCTAGCTATCTTTTGTCTTACAGTATAACACCCATGATGTCACTTACTGCAGTTTCCCTCACAGTTATCCTGCAGAGTTATATAACTGTTGTCATTGCATTTTTCAATCCAAAAATGTTGTTAATCTAATTCTTCAAAACATTGTCTCTGGCAGTCTATTGAAATCATTTCTTAATTCAGAAATAAGGTTGTTAAATGAGGTTTGGCAACAAACCAAGGTGTCCTTGGACATCTTCAAGATGGGTTAGGGTGATATATTAGTGAGTTAGTTGGGTTGGGGAGGTGAAAGGGTTAAATGGAGGGAGGGATGTGTAGGAGGAAATGAGATAAGGGTGGGGAGGGGCTTAAAGGGTTTAGAAAAGTGTATCTGGGTAAGCAATCACATTTTGGCATGAACTTGCTATATGGCAAACTTACGTTCAGGGTGACCTGTGAGTATGGTGATGGACACGTAGCCTTTGGGTCAATGGTAGTGCATAGACAGAAGGTGAATATTTGTGATAAATATTTTTTTTTCCTCACTGGAAGAACTGACTTATTGCATGTGATGGTGGGTGGCTGGTTTGCTGGATGGTGGAATGCTGGGTGCATTCGTCCTGGTGCAGCTGTTGGCTTGCGGGTTTGCCTCATGGTCAGTGTGGGTCTGTCTGTCACAAACAAAGCATAGTTTTTGGGGTTCACAGTTGTGGGCAGATGGTGGCTTGACTGGGCCTGTCAGTGCTTTGTTAGCCTCTTTCCTGCTTGGGCTCGGGAAGTCGTCTTGTGGAGTAATTCGTGGCTTGGAGTCTAGTTGCGGCCAATGTGCCCAGTGGGATGTGGTTTCTGGGTTGGCTCATGGTTGGTGTGGTTTGCAGCTGTTGAGAGGTGGTGGTTTCCATTTATATACAGAAAAAAGAAAGAGGGAAAGTGGTGGCTGCATGTTGTTGTATGTTTGTTTTGGGGGCACTTGCCATGCTGGGGCTGGTTGGTGTTGCCCTGGCTTTCAGTTCTTGTGGTTAAGTGGTTCTGTTACTTGCAGAGGTGTTCAGACATGGCTGGGTGTGTTTGCATGCTTCTTGTTGTCAGACGGTTTGTCGCATGCAGTGAATGCAGGCTTGGCTGGTTGATGTGATTATTTATGTAGAGGAAAGAAAAGGAAGACAAGGGGTTTGACAGCATGATGGTTCATTTTCTTGGCAGTGGTCGGGGCTGGCCCAGGATTGGGAGGGTCATTGGTGGAGGGATGGCATATCAAAAAAAGAGAAGGAAAAACACACCCTCCTTCCTGTTTGGAGGAGCGTTTCAGGCTAAAAAAAATAAAAAGGGAGATTGCTGAGGTTTGGAGGTTCACAGCATTTGGGTAGGTTCATTTGGAGCCACGGGTCTTTGTGTGTTGTGGATCATGGAAGTGTCTCCTTTGTTGGCGGGGTTGGGATTGGTTTTCATGGTCTATGCATGTGGTCTGTCAGGGCTTCTGGTTGTGATAGACTAGCCTTCTGACAAGATGTTTTCATGGACTAAGAGGTATCCCATGTATTGGCCACTTATTGTGCATGTGCGGGGTAGCAGTAATGGCCATGGCAGTTGTTTTGTGTTAACTAAAAATGAATGGTGGACACCATGGTTAGCTCAGTAGGATGAGCGGAGCTAGGCATAGCATGTGTAATCTGTGATGTGATGCTGCATTTTCATTTTAAGGATAGTGTTGTGACAAAATTGGATGCACAGAATCTACATTAAAAGAACATTAAGCTGAATGGCACAGGTAATTTGAAGTGTCCACTGCAACGAATGCTCATTATGTCATTGCTGATATAGTTGGGTGAACTGCTTGCATGAACTTTAGTGTGCACATTGCTTTGTAGCAGTTCAAGGATATGTGCTACAAAATGTATGCCATTTACTTCAGGGTGGTCATCCTGACATTTAGCATAGATGATTAGGACTATGAATTGATAATACTCACCTGTTCAGCAAATAAATTGTGGCTTAAAAAAAAAATACCACTAATGAAGGGGCTGGATTTTGTTTTAAAGTTGCCATTGTTAAATCTTGACATAAATGGGGATTCAGGGATTGGGAGGGGGTATTCAGGTAGTTGTTTCTGAGCTATTTGGTTCTACTTGGTCTATTTGGACATTAGCCTTCTTGTAGCTTTAGCACTAATAATCGGTCTGCCTTGCAAACTTGTTGGTGGCCATACTTCTCAACTGTTCAGTTTCATAAAATGCCCAGATTTGTTTCATATCTTGGTCAATTTTTGTAATTGTGATATTTTGACTGAGTGGTAAATCGCCGCAAACTGCAGTTCAAAACAGTCAGACATTTGAATTCCAGTCCTAATACCCTGCCGAACATTTAGGTTAGTGTTAAACCTGTTATGCTATTGAATTTCGCAGTGAGAGTAAATATATACAGTTGGATGGCTACTTCAGGGCTAGTCCTAACAGAATGTACCAGTGCCTGATGCATTTTACTTTGTTAAGGAGAATAAACATTAAGATCAGGGTAAGCAATAGGGGCAGTTCTTTTAGTACAGTGCTGTCCTAGCTGGTGAAGGGGCGATGTTGGAAAATGACAGACATTTGAGCATCATATTCCATACCCTTCAGGAAAGGTAATGTTATACTGGTAATTTTATTATCTGGAGTTTGGGAAGGCAATAATTAGTGTTTATATTTGAGTCGGCAGGGTGGTTAATGTGTTGTGAATTTCAGATGATTTACATTAGTTTGTCTTTGCAGATGGTACTTCTATGATGGTTTTGGCTGGTGACTTGCTAGGCAAGGAGGTCAAAGATGGTGCCAACGCAGTCTTTGGATCGGTCGGTGGTTCGAAGGAGGTGGTCTTAGCAGGTGATGATCATGGCTGCAGGAAAGTTGGTGACTGGGTGAACATCCACAGGTAGTGATAGCATTGGGGGGTTTGGGTTGGGATGCTAACCTCCTCATTCCTAGCTTTGACTGTGCTTATATGGAGGGTACTGTGTTGACATGTGAACGGACTTAGGTGTGTGGACTCTCGTTATGTTACGTCCCATGTAGGGGCTGGGATTTGCTGTGATGGGAGGGGTGGATCACTGGGATATAAGGACTGAAGGCACAAAATTACATTGTTTGAGTTTTTCAGCCTTAGAGTCATGTAGATGGGCATGAGGGACTTTATTGAGCTTGCATCCCTTTGAGTTTGTGGTGGAGGTGTTGGAATCTGCTCAGGTTTTGGTTTCTGTTCCCCATAGACTTTGGGGCAGATGAATAGGGGAGTCATGGGCATATGGCAGATAGCATAAGGTAGACCACAAGGGAGATGGCTTAAGGCAGGGTGTATGGAGCACATTGTCGTCCCAGGAAATCCTACTTCGACTATAGTGAGTCATGTCAGATTTGCTGTAGTTGGGGTAGTGTGGGGATACGTGCAGAGTTACTTGTGGAAGGGTACAACCGTGTTGGAGATTGTTTATGGGGAGGGTGGAATTTCCACAAAGGGGCGGGATTCACAATAGTCATAACACCATATGTAATTAATAGGCTACTGGATCTAGGGCTTTTACAAGCCAACCAAGTTCAGCTATGCTTTCAGACGGGTGAAACCTTGGAGGTGATGTACTTACCCATCTAGTTGTTAAATGGTGTTTGTGGAGGGTTTGTGATGTGTTCCATCGGATAGGAAGTCGGTGTCTGATCTTAATGTGGTATCATTGGGTGAATTAGGAAGTAGTACCCTGGTCAGAAACTAGGGAATGGCACATACTAAGGGCATATGGCTTGTTAACAATTTCAATGGGGAAGGTAAGCAGGTTATATCTTTAAAAAAAAAAAAAAAAAGAGAAGGGATGCCCTAACTCATGCTTCGGATAGTGTTGAAGGAATATGGTGGTGGGTCCCCTTGATAGTATTTAAGATCAAGATATTTTGGTTTATGGCAGTTCATTAACAGTTTCCTTTCTTTTACAGATCAATGAGGGCTGAGTGTATATTGGACATTGTGCCATAGCCGGAATGATGGGTAGTGTGGTTGGGCAAAGGTGCAGTGAGTCACATCAGTTGGTGACCTAAAGGTGATGCATGCGGTTGGCTGGAGTTATTGTTAAGTAAGCAAGGCTTGTTTTGAAGTCTACTAGCGGATGTTTAGGGTTGACTTTATTATTGGATGACAGAGGGCTCACTGAAAGGAAGCTTTAAAGGGGAAATACAAGGGATAGGGGATTTTGTTGTGCTTTTAGTGGGGAAGTCTATGGGAATAGAACCTATTTTCTGGGTTATGTCTGTGGTATGGTTTGCTGGTTGCCACTCTGGGTTAGCAGGACCAGACGCTTGCTGCAGGACTCTGGGGCAGCTTTATAATTCAAGTATATGGTAGGGGTGTTAGCTTGGTCAATTTGCGTTGCAGCCTTCAGGGTGTAGGAGACTGGTGGACAAGTTGTGCTACTTGGCTCAAGCTTGTACACAAGGTGGGACATTCCAGTTGGTCAGGGAGGATTTAGTCGTAAATGTTGTATTTTCACAGGGGATAGGGTTATGTTAATTTACTAATTTTGGATGGTGGCCTGATTGGCATTTGGTAATGAGAAATTGGGGGGGTTTAAGGTTGGGCATGTAGAGTACTTCATTGCTGGGATCGGGTTATTGCTGGATTGGGAGTTCGGGAACTAGGTTAAGGGTTTCTGGTTTTCTGGCTCTTAGTGTTCGATCATTAAAGTTTTTGGAGTAGACTATCCCCTGCAGTAATCGAGTTATTGCACATCCAGGGCTGTGTAAGCTACTGGGATATGCTACAGTTGACATGGTCCAGGATTCCAGACTTTTAAGGGTTTTTCTTTGACTAGGTGCAGATTTGTGTTCAAGGGATTATATAGGCAGTCTTTTAAGCAGGTTTCTAATGTTACATACCAGGTTGAAGTCTTTAGAGTGAAGAGCCATGGCACCAGATGGTGTGCTGATAGGAGGTGGGTGGTATATGTCTGATTTTTAAAAGTAGGGTCCAGTTTCATGGGGATATTATGGCAGTGATATGGGTCACTGGCGCCATTAGCTGCGGTATCTCGTGTTAGTTGGAAGATTAGATGAGTGTGGCAGGAGCTTGGGGTAGCTCTATAAGTACTATATATGGTAGGGTTGTTACTAGCTGGGTCACATTGTATTATAGCTTCCAGGCAATAGTATATTGGGGGTTGGATTGTTGATTGATATGGTGCAGGCTTGTCAACAATGTGGGGTATTTCAGTGGAACAAGGAGGAGAAGGCAGCTACTACTTCAGTTGTGTGGGTGTTAGGGTTATGCTAGCTGCTAAATCTTGTATAGTGGTTCACATGCTGGAGGGGTAGGGTAGGTTTCATTAGTGTGAAAACTGGGGCATTACTATTGTCAAAGTAAGTTGGTTGTAAAGGTTGGCACTTGATAAATAGTGGGCCAGTGGACTACAAATTGTGTGATTGCCTTTTCATGGATGTTTTGAAGTTAGTAGTTGGTGGTTTTGGGATTACGAATGTTTCTTTGGAATAGTGGGTATGATGGTGGGATTACTAGGTGGCTGATTCACTAAGAAAGGAAAATCAATTTGGTGATTACTCGGGGTTCTAATGTACTTTACAGATGATGGGCACACTGAATGATGTTTGGCTTAACCCTTCCCTTTATGGGAGGTAGTTGGTTGAAAATTTGGGGTAAGAGGGAGGGGGAATAACCTGGTCAGGTTGGTTGGTAGAGAAGAGGGACAGGCTTGCCCTCTTCTGTTCCCCCTCTGGTGTCTGGATGTTCATTTCAAGGATTTGGGGAAAGGAACATGAGCAGCTGGAGGAAGTTTGCTGAATAGATAAGCAAGCTGAGGTAAGGATGCTGCTTACTTGGTGGAAGGTAATTCAATGAATGGTGTATGAAGTGAGATGGGATGCTGCTTCATAAGTAAAGTAAGCGAGCAAAGGTATGGATGCTGCTTACTGGGACAGGGTGAGTAGGTACTCTGCCCTGAGTAACATTACAAGGATGTTTATGCTGTGTTTAGAACCAACTATATTATGTCTAGTTGTAATGAATAATTTTGGTGATCAAAGTTATGTTATGGAAGTTTTAATAAAGGTCGTCAAATGTCATTCGGTCTGATGTGTTTATTGAAGGGGACCGGGACATCAAATTTTAAACCTTTCAACAGAAATAAAACATGCCCAGCAGCAAATGGAGCATTAAAGTATTTAATTACCTGCAAATCATAATGTAGTGAAATTACTTCTAACTCAACTATGTCAAATGTAAATGTCAGGTTTTGCTCTGACATGAAGTAGAAGACATCAACAATCCATTATTTATACACATTTTAGTGGTGCCCACTTCATTTTCTGCACTCTCTGAGCTCATCTAGGTCAAGAAGGCCAGAAATGTGACTCTGAGATATCATGTTTAAAGGCTGGTACTCTGACATACTTTGGGCCCACAGTTATTTTGTATCATTTCTTTTGGACATCTTCCTGAAATCAAAGGGTTCATTAACATATCTGGCAATTACATCAGTGCAGAAGTGATGGAATCTGAAGGAAAATATCCATTATATTTTTATAAGTAATGTGTGTGTGCGTGTGTGCGTGTGTGCGTGTGTGTGTGTGTGTGTGTGTGTGTGTGTGTGTGTGTGTGTTGGGGAAATAAATGACAACTAAAGAAGTTTAATAATTACTAACATCAAAATATTAGTGGTGAGCATTTTTATCAGAGCATTGCATCAGACTTCATTACAGTAATAAACGATTCAAGTGTACTTGATATTTAAATAGTTTACTCTGCTAATCACTTTATCTCTTCACTTATCACAATACATTTCTCATTCATCAGTGGTCAGATAAATGCAGTTGTCACAATAACACAGATAAAAACATATGCATATGCAAAAACATATACATAACTTCTCTTGTTTATGATCCAACATCAAACAGCAACATTACAAACAAAACAAAACATTAAAAAAGTGAATCACTTTACAACCCAGAGGTATATCTAAA
This sequence comes from Protopterus annectens, assembly GCF_019279795.1. Classification (NCBI taxonomy): domain Eukaryota; kingdom Metazoa; phylum Chordata; order Ceratodontiformes; family Protopteridae; genus Protopterus; species Protopterus annectens. Next base: position 1,027,001,824 of record NC_056747.1, read on the forward strand.
TTTCAGGCTTGTGTTTTTCAACTCAAGAATAACAATGATTGATTTCTGTCTCTGTGGAACACTGGCTACCAACTCCACTTTCCAGAATAACCCTTTTCTGTCAGACAAGAGCTGAATGGCTCCCCTCTTTCTGATTGCTGAACTTGCTTCAATACTTTTTAAATTTGAATGCAGATTGGAATTCTTATACATGGCATTTTAATTTTACTTTTGCCTAATAGTACAAGTATGATCTAAAATTTATGAGATTTGATATTTCTGCCTGTTCTTTCTACAGAAAAATCTGTGCAAGATTTGTAAAGATTTATATACATCGCATTCTTCTTGTTTGATATAAAAATGCTTCCTTGCACTGCATGATTTTTTCATTGGAAAAATAAAAGCTATTGGCCACAAACCTGCAGACTGCACAAAGCCCACATGAAAATGTATCTTTCATTTTCTGGGTCACCCCATCATGCTTTGTTCTTTACTGTCTTTTTCTTGGAGTCTTTTTATATTGTCTCCCCCACTGTCATAGAAAAGTGGTCTACCCTCAGTTTTTTCTGAGTATGCACGTAACATAGTTTCTACACTAAAATAGATTGCCATACCCTGTGATCTGTCCCACTTCATGTCAGCATCTTCAGCTTGGCTTATTATAATACTGCCCTCTGTCCCAGTTTTGTACCTAATGCTTCTTTCCTCATTCAACATTTGAATGATCTCACCAACATAATGTGTCTGACACCCCATTTGGCAAACATGTCTTTTAATTCATAGACTTGATACTCAAAAATGTCATTTTTACTTAGAAATTCTTATAATTTGACTTATCCTCACACTCATTTTTGCCAATTTGAGGTATGCACTAATGCTGCATATGCAATCACTACTGCTTATTGGTTTTCTATGTACCCTTGTGCAGAATCTTTGTTTATTTTCTTTCTTATAGATCTCTATGTCTAGAAATTGTACAGCTGTCTGATAGCAGTTTGTAGTAAATTAAAAAAATATAGATTTCCTGTTTAGATATTCTAGGAACCTACCAAACCTAGCCACATCCACTCTTTCCACAACATAAACAGCTCATCAATAAAATGAACATAACATGATATATGTTGTTCAAAAACAGACTGATAAAGGAAATTGTACCCTTTTTGGCAATGTCAAAGGAATAGACAAGTTAGCAAAACTGGAGGTCATGACTTCTCCCACTACTGAATACTGCTGGTAAAACGTCTTGTTAAAAAATGCTGTTCTTTATTACACAAACTTCATTAGTTGACATATTTGTTTTTTTCTGTGATGAATGTACATCCAGCATAGTTAATAAGGTCTCATCATTCATTTTATAAATTTCCATTTTCTAGTAATTGCTTTTTTGGCAGCCATCATAATTAGACACAAGGCCTTACCATGTCTAGGAAATTCCTATTCTGTATCATAACTCAGAAAAAATCATCTCCTTTGTCACACCAGTCTGTCCACCCAGCATCTCTGATAGTGCATCCTCCAGAGAATCCTTAAAGTCCTCCAACTCACCATACTCCCAGAAAATATGTTCCCAATTAACTTTTTCTTACTCATCACACCTCCAACATTTTCTGTCTACCTGAGGAAAAATTCTCTGGAGTTTACTTGGAGTACAAAAATATCTATGTAAACATTTTCAAGCAAAAATCCTACATCTTCTAGATTTTGTTGCATATTTGAGAGACATACATATATCCTCCCATCGTTTCTTTGTGACTTGCTTATCCAATCTCTCTTCTCAATGCTTTCTAACCTCATCTGAGTAATTCTTATAATTATTATGCAATATTTTATGTTCTCCTAATTATTCCTTTTTAATGGTAGCTTCTGTTTTAGATTATACTAAAAATTCTACCAGTGCTTGTCTTTCATTTAGAGCCCCTTATTTCTTTCTTTTTGCCTATACTCTGTTATCAATCCTTCATAGGGAAGGCAATCTCTAACCTGCAGTCCAAATAAATTCATAGCATCTGCCCATTTTATCATCTTTCCCTCTCTAGTTTTTTGCTCCTAATACCTTAGTTCATTTGCCAGTTTTGTCCAATAAATTCCAGTCCACTCTTGCCTATTATCTATATCCTTAATTGTAGTCATCCCTTTTGGCAGAATCCCTTTTCTTCAGTCCACTGTTGGCTTAGTTCTTAGGATACTTTCTGCTACTTTATAGATATAATATTCTGAATGATTATTGTTATTCTCCTTAAAGGCCTGGATCCCAAAATTTCAGTTTCTCCTTGTTTCTTGAGTTACCCCCTTATTTCATCATCATCCCTTTCTATTTTCTAATTATAATTTTCTGCTTGTGCTATGTATAGGAGCCTTAACTGGGTAGCTCTGAAATACCTCTTCAAATCAGGTAATACCAATCTACCCATTCTACTGGAAGAATCAACTTATCTCACTTGACTCTTGCCTTCTTCCCCTCCAACATAAAGTCCTTCGGCTCTTTGCTAATTGCTATTTACAACTTCTACTCAGGTTGATAAAAATATGCCTGACCTATGTATAAGACTAATGGGACTAAAATATTTTAACTGCTTGTATATTACTCTCCATATCCATATAACAAAGGTTCCATTTTCTCAGTTTTTTTTTATTATCTTTTGTTTAGTCTCTTCACACATATCCTTAGCTGCCACAGCAGAATAATGTTTAATCCATACTCCAAAATACTTATTTTTATCATGTCCCTATAAATATGGATATTGCTGAACCAATTCATATGTATGAACAGAATTTACCTCTCTTGCCTTTATTTTAGCTTCATTAATTTTGTATCCGTAAAAGATATGAAACTGTTTCTAAATATTCCGCAGCACTGTAATGTCTCTTTCTGATTTTGTTAGGTATAAAATAATATCATCTTTAAATGGAGCCAGCTTTTCCTGATTACCATACCAAATATATTCTTGAATTTCTGAGTCCCTTATTTTCTTTGCCAGTGGTTCAAAATATAATGCAAATAACAAAGGGGAAAAAGGATGCTCCTGCCTGGTTCCTCTGCACAATCAGAAATTATCAGAGAGGATACTACCCACTTTAATTGTTGCTTCTGATTCTACATATATCCTCCTAATTAGGGTTTTCTGACTACTAGAGTGGGCAGTGATTCACGTTTTGATTGAGTAGCTAAAACACCTGGCCCAAATTTGTGCATTTCAGGTATCTCAAAGTAAACATGGATTACAAGCTTAGTTACCAGAAGTAATAAAAAGTATTTTGCTCCAAGATCCTTCATGTTATTTAGTCTAGCATCACTCCATCAATCTTAGTATAAGCTCTATTAATAATAATATTCCATTAACATACTCTCCATTTTATGAACATAAATATCAGTGCCCATAATTGGTAATATAGCACTATCTGCTTGCATATAACATCTAGTGTGTTTAACTAACAACTTAAATAAAGACATTCTCTCATTCAGTGTCAGCTTTTTCTTTGTTTACTTTATTTTTATTTCATTAACTGGTTATGTAAAGTGGTCCAATGATTCTTTTTAACTCTAACTCAGGCCTAACAGGCAAAGCCAAACTGTACAAACCATAGGCTTGTCAGAATTTACAATACATTAATTATATGTAGCACTAGCATTAAAAACATTAATAAAAAATTACATGGAAGCTTAGGTTAAAGTGTTTTCTTTCTAATAGCTTACTTAACAGCTGGCTTTCATACATATCACAGATTAATTCAAAATGTTCCATGAGGTTTAATGAGCTTGGTCTGCTTATGATGTTATCATTACTGTGGCTTGTGCCAAGCTCTCCAAAGACAAGTCATTTCTTATAACTTAAGCTACCTTGTATACAACCTTTAAGAGATCAAAGTATCCACTGCCCTTGCATTTTAACTAAATATAAAACATAAACTCCTCTGTGACAAAGTTAATTCAACTTCTGTTAGTTCATGACTAGATAAATTGATTACTTTGAGTTGAATTCCTCTGTCTGGTAACGCCATCACTTGGTCCATTAAAAGTTTTCTTTGATAGTGTTCACAAACTGTAACAGTAAGTGCAAGGATTCTGTTTCTCCTGTGAAGTTTGCAACATTGATTTTTCCTGCAAACCTTGGCATGACTCTTGGTACTGATATTCCTCTTCTGGGAGCTGTAACCCTGAGTTGTTTTTGCATTTGTAGTTGTCGTTCCTCCCCTGAAGAACCTTCTGTTACTTTTCCACAGTTGTTGCCATTTGCTGATGTCCTTCTTGCCTCTTTGTTTGTAGTAAATTTCTTGATGTCCATTGTCAAACACATAACAGCTTATTTATGATCAGAGACCCATTCATAATCATATATAAACATATAAGCATGTGTACAAATGCAAGAAAAGTGTGCAAAGTATGCAGATGGTTATTTACAAAGGAAAAAGTATAAATATCATTATACATATGTAGTTGAGGTAGTTGCTACAAATGGAAATAAAGAAGGGTGAGGAGATTTCAAAAAGGTGAAAAGGTTAAGCAGAGAATAAACGATTTGGGGTAAATATTATTGAGCTGTTAGACAATGCTATGTTAGAAGAGAGGGCAATGAATAAGTAAAAAAAATAATTTGAAAAAGCATGCAAGACATTAAATGATGAAATATTAAGTCAGCTCTATTAGCATAAAGACATAAACCCCTGACTATGACCCAGGCACCTTGAGTTTGATTAGCTGCTTGGGCACCTGCTGGAGTTGGCAGGGAGAATGGAGGAGTCATGCACCATCGGTAGTTCGCCTGTCATTCAGGGTGGGTGAGGGGTTATATGATTGGCGTACACAGCACCATGATAGAAGAAATGGGAGCACTAGTTAATGGGGCAAGGCCCTCTGGGTTATCGTACTGACAGGAGTGTGTGACACAACCTCATCAATGTTCATTACTTGCCAAACCCTGGAGCATGGGAACATGCTATTGGTTATGTACCATGAGGTTGGGACAAAAAAAAAATGATGTCTGCCTAAATGATACCCTGTCTTCTTGGTCAGCTCTTGTACATAATAAAGAAAGTATATAATATTTCTAAATGGTATGAAAATGTACAAATTATATAATAGAAAATGGACTGATAGAGACACACACACACAGACACACACACACACACACACACACACACACACACACACACACACACACACACACACACACACACACACACACACACACAAGATTTTCAGACCTTGATAAGAAAGATGGCAGATACAAAGTAGATATGAAAATGTCAGAGAAAAAAAAAACTTCTCTAGACAGAGACCTTCTGCCTGAAACCACTTGTCTTCTGAAGTAGAAATCAAGAAAGCATTCAACAATTTAAGAACAGACTAAAAGACTCCCTCCAGACAAAATCTAAATGCAACTGCCATCATGACAATGGTTAATATTTCATACCACTTTACATACTATATTCTAGGCTTAAGTCATGACTATCAACAGCATGATAGATGCGTCTTTAATAAATGCATTGTTTATATTGTGAATATATGTTGTACTAATTATTAGCTATCTGATCTATACAGTCCTCTTAATGATCTGTCTCTGTGTTACACTATGTACATCCTTGCATGTTGTAACTGTACGATAAATTATGTACTCCTCATACATGACAAATCCTGATTAACTATGTATTGATATTATGCTGCAAAAATAGTGGCTTTGCTTTTCATGGAGCTTAGGTCATGACTGAAATAATTCAATAGACCAGTCCACCTAGCTGGCTATCAAATAATAAGTAAATACCATGGACAAAAACGTATAACAAAAGTAAGCAACTAAACATCAGGTGTGAATCATGAGTAAATGGCATGGAAAATTAAATTCTAAATGCAATTAAAATACAACAAAAAGCTCATAAGAAATTTAGGATGATTTCGTTCTCAATAAAATGAAAGGTGCATGTATATGATTGACAGCTGCAAAATGAAGATTGCCTAGAAACAAAAATAAATATTACATAAAAGTGAAGCAATATTATGAATGAAATTAACTGTGTGATGAAAATAAAGTATTAAGTGCATTAAAATAACAAAGCATAGCTGTATTTTACAGCTTGAAAATACATTTAATAAAATCAAAACATGGATTCACTTTTTATGTACATTTTCCATCATTTGCTCTAAAGCTATTTTTTTTCCTAATAAAGCTATTTTCAAATTGGGCATAGTGGGATGGTACTTTGTTATTCCCGTACATTAGTCTGTTTGGCATTATCTGTGGCATACCTCTCAACTGTATAGAATTTTACAGAATGTCCCTAATTCTACCTCTTATTTTTGCCCTGTCAGTCATAACATTTTTGATTTGCTGAGAAATCAATGGGGATTATATTCAGTCAGTAATGTCTGACATTAGTGTTTCATACTTTGTATGATGAAGAAAATAAATGTATACATTTTAGTCTATTGATTTTTTATGAGTATTAGAGTAATATTTAAAATGTGTCCCCAGTTTTCAGCCTGTTTCCTCATATTATTTTTTGGCTTTGTTCAGAATTCTATAATAATAATAATTATTATAATATGCCTCTATACCACTGAAGCACAGAATAACACTACCAGTTTGTTTCAAAATGTAATCATGTAAAGAACAAAAAGAAAAAGTGGCAGCAGGAAAAGTAAAAGACCAAGTTAATAAGTGCAGATAATGTTAGAGAATTAGGAAGTGTCACAGAAACCATAATACAAGATTAATTGGGAGGTTGAGCTTGCTGATTCTTAGGCCATGACTTTGACCATAGGTAGCACTGGCAATCCAGATTTGTGAAGAGACACAGGTAATGGAGTAGATGAGCACAATGCCAGTTGTTCTGGCTACAACCATTGTGAGTGCCTCACAGTAATGGGTACTAGGTATTTAAATCCAAGTAAATTACTTGCTTACCACTTCTGATGGATGTACAGTTGGTAAGAATGTGGAAAAATGCATTCAAACCCAGTTTGTTTACTTGTTTGTTAAGAAGATAGGGTGACTACTACAAGGCCCTTCTCAGACATGCTCAGATTACAGAATATTTTTTCTGCATCCCCCACATCCCCTGCAAGTTACAGATTCAAACTCTGAGATCACACTATAGTAAAGCAGGAGGAAGAAGCAACAACATGTATTAAGCCACCAGAATGATATGGTATTTAGCAAGTATGGTTTGAATAGCAGCAATTCTGTGAGATGTAATTCAGGACATAAGCTAGTAAAGAAAAAAAGGTAAAATAATGGATAATCAACTAAGGCAAGATATCAGATGGTGCAGAGTGACGGTGGGAAGGAAGAGCAGAAGAAGGTGTGCGGTGACTGCACGTAGACTGAGTGGTGTAGTATCTGCAAGCTGTTCAGTTGTGTTTTGTCTTGTTATGGAAAGAGGGATGGCTCATTTTCTCAGCATTCCTGCAGGTGGGCATGTTCAGTTTGTCCCTTGCACAGATGGTGTAGTGCCCAAGTGACTTACCTACTCATTGTATGTTTGTTTCTTTATTTTTTGACATTTGTTTACCTGGAAAGCTTGAATGGATAACTTTACCCATTTTCAGTTGGGACCCTGAGAAAAAACCTCTATAAATAAAATAATACAAAAATACATGGACATATACAAATACATACGTGAACAATGACATTCTATTGCAATATACTGTAAATACATAGATTAATATGAATATTAATACACATATGACATATAGAATAATACACATGCACCATCATTAAAACAAGATAAATACAATATCAAGTTTGTGGGTAAGATATGTGGTCACAAAAAAAAAACGGGGTGGGAGGAGATTATATCAACCTCTTACATCATCTATCCTAGCCCTGGTCCCATGGCACCCATCCTTTAAAAAAAAAATTAACTGTCCTTCCACCCTGATATCTTTCAATTTCCAATCTTATATTTAGCCAGGCACAAAGCGATTTAGCTCTGACTTCCACAGCTGGAACCTGTAGAGAGGAAGAATCTGAACAGAAGAACCCACACTAACTCTTAGGCCCAGGAAGATTCTTGATAGTGAAGACCCCAGACTAGAACACAATAGAATAATGCTCTGAGACCAGGGGCATTCTCTATCTCACTGTAGATACTCCACAGAAACCGGGTATAGATGTTTTAGCCACTTGGCCTGCATTTAGCACAATTTCTGAAATTTGCAGTACAGTGAGAATTGTTATGTTAGGGCCCCACTCCACACTGCTGTACTGATGTCAGGGCCCCACTCTACACTGCTGTACTCATGTCAGGGTCCCACTCCACACTGTTGTATTCTTTGCACCAGACGCATGGTTTGCCTATGTTTAAAGGACATCTGAGATACTTATTTTTTAAAGTTTTGTATAGTCTGCAGTTCATTGCTTGGTAGATTTTTATTCTATGAGCACACAAAGCCTGTACAAAAGGTTCTGAGGTCTCAAATTGTACTTTCATTTTTTCATCATACTTGTGCACATCCATGAGTTCTGTAAAAATGAGCACTGTGGCTTGTTTCCACTGTAAGCTATTTCCCTGGATGCATGTATTTTTCAAAAACATGGGAGTCACCTAGTGTGGCTCTAAGTGGGTCTATATAACAACGTCGAAACGTTGTAATATTGAACACCAAATGAGCAACATGTATTCATTGAAATGCAATTAAACAATTCAGTGAATACTTTGTAGGGCAAAGGTATAGTTGGCCAACTACAAAGTGTTGCCCTTTTCTCCACTGTAGTGCGATCTCGGAGTTGGTATATTTAGTTAGGTAGGTGTAGGGGGCAGAGCCCCCCACGTTGGGTGGAGTGTGTGTGTGTGTGTGTGTGTGTGTGTGTGTGTGTGTGTGTGTGTGTGTGTGTGTGTGTGTGTGTGTGCTTCTTGAGCAAACAAATTCTTTCCCAGGGAAAGAATTTGCTGTTTTGACCATTTGCGCTTTAATGTGATTGGTCTTTACGTGTTAACAAAGACGCGTTCGCTTAAACACCTCTTCGATGTTATAATATAGCCCTGCTCTAAGTCACTACTTCCCCTAAATATAAAAAGGTCTGTCTTCATCAGGAAGAAGAAATGGGAATTGATCATGTTTGTCATGTTTATGAGCCTGTTATAAGCAGGCACTGTAATATTTTTTGACAAATAACAGAAGATTAGTCTTTCATAATGTATTTCAGGAAATATGCCCCTCCCCCCAAAAAGTGGGCACAGCCTCTCATATTGCAGCCAATACATACATTAAGAATAAGTCAAACTGGAAAAAGTTCTATACTAAATCTTTCATCATTTGCTTAAAGAAATATGAGCCCCACAACGAGACAGGTATATTTTGCATTGGACACTGCTGCTGTGGAGCAGACTCCCCGTCCACATAAAATAAAGTTCATCTCTGTCCATTTTCAAGTGCAACTTAGATCTATGGAAGGGAAACAGAAAATTTACCCTGGGCTACCCTCTGTACTACTAATGGACAGAGGCAGCTCCTAAATGCTTTATCCCATGCATGGGTCCACTCAAATTATCTATGGTTTGATCCCAGTTACTCGCATTAGGGGTAATGTATAATTATTGACCATGAGATGGGTAAGGCCAGTCTATAACCAAATGGATTAGGTTCTTTAGAGCACAAAAAGGGACACTGGCTTGGCTTAAAATGGCACATAAGGGCAGCTGGTCTAGTGCTTACCTATGACTCGATAAAGGCAGAAACAGACCCTCATAGTACATGTGATACAAAACAGGATAATACATTCTGGTGATAGCTTCACAAAAGTAGGCATTGTCAATGTTTTAACTGTAAACCACTCTACAAACCAGTCTATTAGATGGACCTAATGAAGCTTAGGTGAAAATGTTTTCTTAAATATAGTTCTACAGTGTTAAATCATGGTATGAGGTTGTGTTATCTTTTTTTGTTTGTTTTGTTTTAAAAATAAAAACCTTTTAACTAAGAATGAGGATCCGTAGGTTGCTGAACTGATAAACCATCATGGGTCTTTCAGGAATATTGAAAATAAGGAACTAACCACTAAGCTTTGGTACTGGCTCCTTGGTTTTCCATATCCCACATTTTCCTCCAGTCAGCTCCCCTAGAGCCACACGCCATCATCTGTAATTGACTTTAAATAACTGACTCATTGTATGTGATGTACAAGAACAAGAACACTAGTCCATCTACTTACTTAACTGTATAAACTACTTGGAACTTCAACAAGTTGTTTTTATTCTTTCCACAGGGAAGGCATCAGAGAGAGTCTCCTAGATTTGCTAGCTAAAGTGATTTTTATTTAAAGTTATTGGTTTGGGTGGATGTGTAATTATCATTGGTGGTTTTCAAAGGTGGGGGGGTAGCAGTTTTGGAAAAGTGAAGTTGGGAGTTAGAGAAATAGTATTTGCAAAGGTATTCATTGTTGTTTTTGTGCTCCAGAGGGCCAGGATGTAATTCCTGAAGGAAAATTGGGCTCATATAATGTTACAGGCAGAGGAGCTGTTCAGAGATGCGGAGGTCCCAGCACAGTTACAGGTGTAGCCTTCAATGGAAATGCAGACAAGACGTAGGAGAAAATGCAAGCATTATAGGAGGAGAGTAATAGCACTGTTGGGAAGAAACTGTACAAGTCAACAGAATCTGTTAAGTAGGAGGCAACTGAGCTTTGGCAGTGGTGACATAGCCATCTACAGATAATGGAGAAAGTGGTGAGGCTATGGCGGGTTTAACAGCTGATGTGTCTGGGGTGGATAGGGTGGCAGAACTATTGTGAGTTTTAACTGAACCTGAGATTGTTAGGCTACATCAGTGGCTCAGGTTTGATGAACAGGTGCAGGAAGTGAGGCGTAAGTTGAGTGCTGTAGATATGGGCAGTAGAAAGGGTATCAGTAGTTTGGAATCAGCAAGTAAGTGAATGAACCAGGTGTAGAGTAGGTTGTGGGGGCTAATGGCTTTAGATTTTGAAGCACTGTCAGGAGATTGGTTTGTGACCGAGACTTCATGGCAGGAGGATCTGGTGTACTTATTACCCCTCATATGGCTTCATTTGCATAGGAGAAGATATGAAAGGCAGCTGTTAATGTATTTGATCCGATTGATGCAGATGTGGGGTATAAAGACTGGTAGAGTCAGAGACACTATGAACTATGTTTTTGGTGGCCTCACTGGCCACCATGAGAAGAAGGAGACCAGGTATGTCTAGGGCAAGAACTTGAGATAATTGGGTTTTAGGTTTTCTGCATTATATGGCAGTTGTCTTGAAGAAAGACATGTCCCAGGGATTGTCCCTGTTGGTTTATTTCCTTATGATTTGGGAAGCACAAAGACTGCGAGCAAGTAATGCTTGTCTGTGTTATGACCACCATTTTTGCAAACAAAAACAGTCAACAAGTCATTGCATTTGGAGGTGAGGTATGCAGATATTTGATTGGCAACAATGTATGACAGTGCAGAAGGGTAGGGCAGGCAAATGAAAGAGTTGGGCTTTTAATGCAGGTAGCTGTGCACATTTTCTGTCTATGGTAAGGAGGGCCTTGGTGAGTCAGGGCATTGTGGGAAATAGGTTTTGGCACATTCTTTTAGGGCAGAGAAAGCATCTGACTTGCCTGAAAAATGGCAAATTGGCAAACCTGATTCGGAGGGTGGGGAGATGGTCATCTAAATCATTTTTATCATATATGAAATAGTGGTATTGTGCAGTCAGTTAATTTGTTATTATTTTGCAGGTGAAAATATTATCTTGTTGGGCCATTTTTATATTTACTAGGCAGTGAAGACTGTTTTAAACAAACCTGGAGGATTCATGCTGGGTTTGGAGCAGAACAGATGGAAAGTGTCTTGGTAAGATTTCAGAGTTCTAATGTGGCGTCTAATGGGTAAATTTGAGGAGATACAGGTTCTGATAGGCATCATCTGCATAGTGGTAATTGATTTTGGTGGGAATGATTTAGGATGGATGCTGTAGAGAAAATTGTTAGTGCATATTGTTAGTGACTGACCCTATTTGCACAAATGGGAAAAAGGGGTTGTGGTGGATGGATGGATGGATGGATGGATGGATGGATGGATGGATGGATGGATGGATGGATGGATGGATGGATGGTAGGTTGGTCTGAGTCTATACCTAAGTTGGTGTGGACAAGGTTATGGGCTTGGAAAGAGACAGACATTTTATCAATCAGTGTAAATGGTATTGAAGAGTTTAGCTTTATATTTAATTGATCACAGGAATTTTAATGATAGGGATGTGAGCTGGTAAAGGAAGGGTGATGTTCACTTAAGTGAGTTAGGATTGGATCTGTTTAGTGAACATTTATTATTATTCTTGCAGGATTTGGTTAAGGAGTTGTGAGAAGAAGGGGAACAGTCTGCTGTGGCAGGTTGGTAGGTGGAGTAATAGGGGTCACTTTGGAATCCTTTTCTGCTCCTCTTCCCTTTTTGATGGTTGGCTATTCAGAAGTGAGCAGTGATACTCTGCTTCACACATTTTGGTTGGGTTAGAGTGAGCGGAGGGATTTAATGCTGCTTTTATTTTTGGGCCAAAAGGTGAGCATTCTCCATGCTGCCAACAAAATGTGATTTGGTTATTTGATCTACTGCTGATGAATATTCATGCTCATGATTATTTATTGTGAATATATTAGCTGCTTATAATTGAAATAGTCAGAATGGCATTGTTGGTTTTTGTGTGTCTCAGAGGTCTTTGGACAAAGTAAATGACTCTACAAAATGCTGGGAAGAGCATGCATTTATCAGCTTTTTCCTTAAATTTATTTCTAGCAATGCATAAGATGGTTGACTGCAGTCAGACAGTCTTTTCTTCTTGCATGGTGATTGAGAAAACAACTTGGTGGCTGTTTTTTTTTTTTTTTACAAAAGATCAGTTATGATATCGGTATTCTCTTTCTGAAAAATTACCAGGTAAGGCAAACTCTTGTACTGTACCTTTCACTTAAGAAGAGGTAGTGGAACACAGGTTGCATGGACAGATCTCTCTTGTTAGTCAAGTTTTCAAGAGAACAGATAATGCGCATGATAAGGGGTTGGATTCAGACATGAAGTTAATGCCTCTTGTAGATTGCATTGTACGTCACAGGGAGAAGTACTCATTTTGGTTGCTTGTAACGTTTAATTTCATTCTGATAAACTAAAACAGTTCCATACAGAGGCAGTCAGAATTTTTGTGACAGACCTTTTCCTGACAGGGTGTACAAGATTGGGAAGCCAAGCTGACTACACATGGGTAGATCGCAAGTGTCGCATCATTTTTTTTTTCTTATAAAAAGTCTGCAGCCATAAGTTACCAAGGAGAGACAATCTCTCTTTTCAGACTGCTTTAATTTCAGGAAACAAAAGGTCATGGGATGGAGAGTTCTCTTCTTGAGATAGGTCAGCAGCCTTTTATATATATAGCATGAATACTTTCATTGGAGTCACAGATTTGATATCTGATGCTCAGTTCAGAAATGTTTAGCCTCATACTTCTGGAATTGGAGGACATTGGATGAAAAGGAGCCATTACCTTGGTTTGCTGGTTCATTAGTTACTGGGTTGGTTGTGGTAGTTTCTTTCATGTGGCTCTAATGGATTGGATAGTCAGCATTCAGTCTGGTATTTCTTATAATTTAGATTATAAGCACTTTGCTATGGAAAGCCCTTTCAGAATGATTCCAATGCAATTATTCATTGCTACACATTATTGAGGAATGGATTTTGGAAGAAGGCTGAAAAAGTGCTTCTTACAGAATTTCTTAAATGCAGTATTAATTTACTTAAAGATTAAGTCATTATTAAATCTCAATATGTAACTTTGTGGGAGGGAGGATTTCTGAAATGTACATAATGTACTAGTTGTTTAAGGCATTAATCTTTAGGCTTGGGCTGCATACATTAGTCAACAAGCCAATTAAAGCCTTTTTAATAAGTCCAGGTTAGCTTTGTTTTTCTTCACAGCTTCATAACTCTACTATCTATAGTCCTGGGCTAGAAGGACAGTAAAATAATTATTTCAACTAGATTCCCAAGTAGTTTTAAATTAGCACAAATGATTATTTTTTTGTAACATTTAACTTTAAAAAAGTCAGGTATGGAATAAGCAAACTGTATATTAATGACATCTAACGTAATTGAGCAAATAAAAAGATCTGTTTACCTAAAAGGGAAAAGCATTGAACACTTTCCTTCAGAGCAGGTAGCTGTTTGAAAGCTCAGTGTTATCACTCAGTTACTAAGCCATAATACTTGATTTAAATTATATGTACAAGGTAAAGGAGATATTCTGCTGTAAAACATTTATAAATACATGAATTCTCAAATACGTCAGCATAATAAGAGGCTACATAATGAATTTAATCGCAGGTTATATAACCACCAATAAAACATTAACAGGAATGATAACTTGCCACAAAAGCAGAAGAATGTGATCTTTTAGATATAAGGAACTAATGTGGTTTTAATGACAATGATTGTAGCAATGTTTTATTTCTTAACTAGATACTGTTTTCTTAAAACTTACTCTTAAATTTTCTTGAAACAAGACAAATAAAACATTTATCTTTCCAGTGGATGAAGTTTGACCTCTCAGGCTTCGACTGCCCGAGCTTCAGCTCAATGACAATTAGACTTCTTCCATGGGAAATAACTGTTGGTGAGATGAGCAAGACGATTGCCTTTTGGGGGGAATTTTCCCCCTTCTTTGAGTAAAAAAAAAAATGTTTTTTGGCAAGATGTTTTTGGTGAACGTAGTTTGGGGATTCTAGTGCTCAGTGTATTTGCTTTCATCCACGCATAAAATACCCACTAAAAACAACCACATGGTTATGCTGATCAATGCTAGGAGGCTAAACCAGAAACTGCACTCACAGGAAGTAGTCCTCAGCTTGGCAGATGCTGACATTTGTGCAGTCACTGAGACCTGTTTAAGGTTGTGGAGAGCACCACCAGCTATACCATTTTA